>NW_027460265.1:0-141137 GCF_050947875.1 Dermacentor variabilis
CATTACACCATCATATGCATTCCAGTACACCTGGTGTTTCTGTTTCCCAACATCTCTCGCAGACAATCATCGTAACGAACTCCCAACCAACCATGGTACCCCCACTACCCCTATCACTTTCAGACGGCCACTTACGCCAGTCACCGCCGAAACGCCTCCGCAAGACTCATGCTACTCTGAAACGATCTCGTAGCCACCCAACCCTTCCCTATCTTTTCATGTACCATGCTATACGTTGTGCCTCACTATTGTGCCACCCTATTTGCTTTCATTGCACCTCTTACCTTTGCCGTTTTCGTGGTAGCTTATATATGAAAATGTCGGCGCATGCCTGCCGCCTCTACTAGCGTTCCGCATAATGGTAAGAGCCATTACATCATCACCGCACGCCGTATTTACCATATCCGAGTAAATTACGATAGGCACAGCCAACTATTGCCACTTAATTTACCAGGTACCCAGGGCAGGTGCGCAGCCAGCAAGGCCGCTTCAAATCACTCGAAATACCTTGCCACAACGTGACGACACGTGGTTCCGAGAAGTTTTCAGCTACTACAGCAGCTGCGTCCCACCCCTTTCTCAGTGATCTGTTTTTACCACTCTCCATTTAAGAGACAAAGACCACCACGGTCTCTGTCTGCTCACTCCTCTAGCCATGGTTCCTCACACCAGCCTTTTCATACCAAGTGTCCAACTAAAGGATTTACTGCTTTCCTATGTTCACTGATGCCATCTTCCTTATCCCCCACAACCTTCCACACCCACTCGTTTTTTGCTGGACTCGCTCGCTCATTACCCAATCCTCGACGCCCACCCTAACTAGCGGCCCTAATAATTTGAAAAAACGACGCCTCGCGGCCGTCCTCGAGTACCTGGCTGCCGAAGTGCTCGAGCTCGCTGGCAACGCGGCTCGTGACAACAAGAAGACCAGGATCATCCCCCGCCACCTGCAGCTCGCCATCCGCAACGACGAGGAGCTGAACAAGCTGCTCTCCGGCGTGACGATCGCGCAGGGCGGCGTCTTGCCCAACATCCAAGCTGTGCTTCTCCCAAAGAAGACCGAGAAGAAGGCGTAAGCGAGCTCCCAGCCGCCGGACTACAGTCGCGCTCGTCGCACAACCCAACGGTCCTTGTCAGGACCACCGAAATGCGTGTGACGGCAGGGTTTTGCTTGGCAATCCCGTTCTCTGCGCCCGTTTCCCTCTGTTTGAATTAGCGCAACCGTGCCTCTTGAACTGACGCTGCTGCTAGCTAGCTGGCATTTCAGTGCACGAATGTAGATGGAAAGCGAGCTTCCGGGTGCCCGGGGGCGCACAGGGACGAGCCTCACTGCAATTAGCGTACGATTCGCGTAGTGGAATGTGATAGGCGATTGGGCCCTTAAAAACAAACAAACAAAAAATGGGCCATATCCGCAACCAGCATGCACTTATGAGCCAGGCAGGTATGCATGAGGAACGTGAACAAACGCATGCATGGCATACCAATACACAAAAGCTTGCACGCCACATCGGCCGCATTAATTTCGTTTTCGGGCGCGGCTTCTTCGCATGAATGCGCGCACCGTTTTGCAACGAACACGCATATTGTTTAATTTTTTTTTCCCCCTCTCTCTTCTTGTTCGTGCTCGAAAGCGCGCAATACTTACCATATGCATACCAAACAGGCACCACCTCGCACCGGCAGCCCACCACAGGCACACACAAAAAAAAATATTAATAATAAAAAATAACAACAAAACAGACAGACCGAGAGGGTACGGTTGGAGTACGTGGTCTCGCGTGCTCCCGTGGCCGAAGCAAACATGTAGGTGGTCCTGAGAAGGACCGTTTTGTGTTGCTTGCCTGACCGAGGCTGCGGCGCAGACAGCGGCCGAACTTAGGCGCGCTCGCCACGGATGCGCCGGGCCAGCTGGATGTCCTTCGGCATGATGGTAACGCGCTTGGCGTGGATGGCGCACAGGTTGGTGTCCTCGAAGAGACCGACCAGGTATGCCTCGCTGGCCTCCTGAAGGGCCATCACAGCCGAACTCTGGAATCGGAGGTCGGTCTTGAAATCCTGAGCGATTTCCCTCACCAAGCGCTGGAACGGCAGCTTGCGGATGAGAAGTTCGGTCGACTTCTGGTAGCGGCGAATTTCACGAAGGGCCACGGTTCCAGGCCTGTACCGATGCGGTTTCTTAACCCCACCTGTGGCAGGTGCACTCTTGCGAGCAGCCTTGGTAGCAAGCTGCTTACGCGGAGCCTTCCCACCGGTGCTCTTACGGGCGGTTTGCTTGGTCCTGGCCATGGCGAACGGAGCGAGCGTCCGAACTCGTCGACTGCCGGAGTGAAAATGACCCCTGCGCCGCGCGCGTCGTGCTTCGCCGCACTACTCTTCTCCTCTCCAACTCACCCGCCGATTGGCCAGCGCCCGCACAGCCGTCTCGGGCGGTGCGCGCGCCGCCGCCGTTCGCCAGGATGCTGGAGGAGGCACGTTTTCGCGCGGGCGCCTTGTTCGCGGCTAAGGAAAGCACATTCGCAGGCGGTTTAATTGAGTTTAAACACGACAGCATGCCGCGCTGTTCTCTTTCGTTTCAGCCAACACCACAATCTCGTTTATACCGCCGCGCGTCGCCAATTGCCAGTGCCGAGTGTGAGACCACACCACTAATCTCGACAGTGGTTAGCGCTCCACGCCCAACGCCATCGGAGCTGTTATCGCGATCTCCGCGCGACGGAGATGGCTGGCATGTTTAGGCTACATTATTGCTTGTCCACTGCCTTGCTTTGATCATGCTGATGCTCGTTTCACGAACTATAAGTGCGCGCCACGGTGCCTTCTCGAGGGGCAACTGCATCGTGTTTTGGCCGCACTCGGCAGCAAACCGTCTCGCATGTGCACACATGCCAGTACCGCACTTTCCCGTCCACGCATAGAAGAACGCGAGGCCCGCATGCGCCTCGCAAAGATTAACGACAAACTGACTAGCAGCACCACTTCAGAGTTACAGAGAAAACGATGCACTTCCGCTCTAAGAGCGAATATGGAATACAATATTGACAGGTGTTGAACGCGCGTTAGGAGACCTGGACAACTAATTGGGGCTTCAAAACTGTGGATAGGCAAGCGGTACTTCCATATGTATGAAGGGTCCTTAAACAATATGTCAAGGTAGCATCAACCAATGCTTCGCAGGCGCGATCCCAAGCGCGGCTTCCCCGTGCCACGTATTCGGTGCGCAGTTTTCGCGCTTGCAAGGGACACCATGTTTTGACAAACAATCATCAAACGCAACACTTTGCTCCATACAGTGCGTACATTTCGTCAGCTAGCTTTTTCGATTGCATTCCCGCACGCAACTTCGCCACAGGATCGACGGCATCGATGTCATGTCATAGCGAAGCTCCAGCTCGGCAGCCGCCGGGAGAAATCTATTTCCTCGCCAACTAATGCACCGAATTTGGTGCGCCTAATTGCGTGTAAAAGAAAATGTTCAAATGCCGCGCCTGCAACAGCGCGATCTTCAACTGATGCCGAGCGCTGCCTCTTTTTTCTTTACTATTTTTTTTCTCAGTGATTGTGGAAAACTGTGAAATGGAAGAGAGAAAAAACAGTTCGACTGTGCGCTTTAAAGCTCCGTCACACAGCAATGGAACCGGATTTGGAAATTCTGTTAATTGCACAAGGCGATATGTATAAAGGGAACACAATTTATACGCCTCGATAAGATATACCAGTCATGTGTGAGTATGACTTTTACAATACCTTCACAGACATCACAGGCGTTTTCGATGGGATAAAATTTTTTAGACAGAACTTCCGTGAGTAGTTGCGTGCAATTCACACGATCGCGGTACCGCTTTGTACTGTTGAGATATGAAACTTTGTACTTCTTAACCTGCCAGTACTCGTGCATTATGGAAGGGGAAAAAAAAAGAGAGAGAGAGACGTCACCGCACCACCACACATTTTTCTCAGATGGAACAAGCAGCTTGTTTACATGGCTGCAGTAGTTCTCTCGTGACAACCCGTTGTTTTCTCTTGGGTGTGTTCCGATGCCTTACTTAGAGTTTACCTCCGAGCTACACGCACGACCGGTATGACCTCATTGCGCACTGTGTACGCCTTGCTTCGTCCTCGTCTATTCCCTTTGCGCGCGCATGCCAGTGACTTCGCAGCAGTAATCATTACATAGACAAGACAAAAAGAAATAACCAAAAGTGCCGCGTTTCTTCAAAGCAAGAGGCCCGTACATTTTCTCTGACTGTTCCTTCCCCATTTGTTTACCTGTTTAGCCATCACCTCACTTTGCTATATACATCAAGGCCATAGGCGCAGTTCCCGGTGGCTTCGTGGGACGAATGTAAAATAATAGGCGCGAGCTTGGCTTTCATTAAACGCAACACGAATGCGAAATCCGTGCAATGACGACGGCCGGCGTGTCTCAGCTTCCCTTACCTTGGCGTGCCAATGTATGTGCCATGAGTGAGGGAGCCGGTTCGAATTCGGAATTTTTCTCTACAGCAGCTTGCACATTCGCGATATTCCAGGGATGCAGCGGCAGGAGGTAGTCTTGTGCACTTTGGCGCGTCCATGCCATGGCATTACGCAACCGCCTCACAGCGCGTAATACGCGGGACATGAGCTGCCACAAGGAGAAATGTTCGCATGTAGGACAGGTGGCTCCCTCTGGCGGCGAAGAGTTCGACAAATACGTGATGCACCGCTCCCCCATCGGGCGGCCGCTCGTCCCTCTCTCTCTTTTTGCCCCGTTCTCGCGGCGTGTGGCATGCACAAATACGTTGCTCGAAAAAGTTTGTTTTCTTTAAATACAGCGCATGTCCAGCGCCCGCTTCCTTACCGATCTAAGTATATGGCGCGAACAAGGGTCGCCCAGCATCGCCTACACGCACGCATGACGAAAGGGCCAGTCGTACAGAAATAACGAGAGAAAGTGAGCCTGCACTGTGCAAGCATATTTCTGTCTCAGTAAGCACACTTCACCGCTCTGCTCCTTTATTTTATTTTCCTCTTGTTTTGGGCAACTCAGCAGTGCATTGTCTTGCAAGAAGAGCCACGTTGGCCTCGAACCAACTGCTTATCACCCTACAGCGCGCTGACAAGAAATGCCACTGTGACCCTGTACACAAGTATGAAAACAGCACGCGCCTCGCTGTCTACCGCGCGCACCCTCGCCCATTTGAATACAACGCAGTGAGCCCGGTTCTAGCGACAGCTACCTAGCTAATCTCACCTTTGCATTCATTTGCGTCGCTCAAAAGAGTTACACAATTGTGAATCGCACGGTGGTAGTTTACGGCCGCCCAGCTCGTAGGGCAAGAGGGCTAGAGATAAACCAACGAAGCCATGCGAATGCCGCTCAGGCACAGCGTCGCGCGTATGCTCAATCATTTAAGAGGAAGCTTTATAGCTCGGGCCCAACTCCGACGCGGCCTATTCAAATACATGTAAAACGCAAAAAACGTTTTTCTGAGATAACCCCTGGACCGATTTTGATGAAATTTGTCGCATTTGAAAGAGAAAGTTAAATTCTAGTGACTGTTGGAAGGCGGGATTTCGATTTAGGGCTTGATTTTCTTAAAACGATTTTCAAATATTTGACCGTTTGAAAAAAAAACAGAAGGCACGAAGTTTATAAATTCACAGCTCTGCATCAAGAACCGATATCGCGGTTCTGTAACACGGCATCCATTAGACCATTCAAAGCGGACAAATTCAATATGTCAATTTTACATCTTACGTGAATTTGTTACGTTGGGTTACAACGGTTTTGCAAAAGTTGTATTTCTCTATATTAAATTTTTTTTATATTCATGTGTAACATATCAATTTTGTCCGCTTTAGATGTACTATTAGATGCAATTCACCAGAATTGTATTATCATTTTTAGTGGTTAAGTTACAGAGATTGTAAACTTGATAGTTTCCGTTTTTTGAAAATTTTCGATTTTTGCCAATTTTTAATAAAAAATTGACAATCTAACTCAAAAATTCGAAACCAACAGTCACTAGATTTTAAGTTTGTCTTTTAAATGCAACAAACCTCGTCAATTTGGTGCAGTGGTTGCCGAGAAAAACGAATTCTCCTTTTCCATGTATTTAGATAGGAGCACTTGAGCTGAAGCTTCCTCTTAACGCTTGCACTGGAAAGAACAAATAACCGCCGTCTGTAGAAAACTCACTTTCAGCTGTTTACACACTGGCCCGTGCCCGGCAATATTTTCCTCGCGCTTTGCTTCGCTGCGTACCCACATCAGCTATTGTTGTGAAATATGGGGCTTAACATATCAAACCTTACTTAACTTAAATGCGCCCGCTGACCGTCACGCTCGGCGTATGTATGTAACCGAGTGCTACTGCCCGGCTCATACTCTTCTCTAAGGGAGTAGAAGAAGCGAGCCACTTCAAAGCGACAAAAATGCGCATCGACAGCTTACGATTACCTCTTTCTTTTAATCATCAGTCCACTCTGGTTGCCTCAATCAGGGTCCAACCAAAGGCGACAACTGAGCTGCACGAACGACCGCCACGTCGCAACTCGGACAGACTGAGGGCGGGTGAAATGGGAGCAACACAACACACAGTGGCGAGCGCAAATGCAATCGAGCAAAGCTCGCCTTGCGAGGGGCGAAAAAACAATGCTACCACGCCTTATGAATACATGCGTTTGCGCTCGCTCACCTGACCAAAGTTTACCCGCGCGTGTCTCGTACGGCCGAACGCGAGATAATGGCATCATGCAAAAGAGGGTCAACGGAGCAGGAGATCGCAAATCCTGCGCATCACTGCCGAAGCACCAAGTGGGTAGCCCTGAAGAGGGGGCTGTTGGGTTCTTCAGAGGAGCTGATGCGCTGCTTGCAGACGACGCCGCGCACGCGTGCTGCTTAGCCCTCCGAAACCGTAGAGGGTGCGGCCCTGACGCTTGAGGGCATACACCACGTCCATGCTGTCACGGTCTTGCGCTTGGCGTGCTCAGTGTAGGTGACGGCGTCCCGGATCACGTTCTCGAGGAACACCTTGAGCACACCGCGTGTCTCCCTCGTAGATCAGGCCAGAGATACGCTTGACACCACCACGGCGAGCGAGGCGACGGATGGCTGGCTTGGTGATGGCCTTGGATGTTGTCACGCAACACCTTACGATGACGCTTCGCGCCACCCTTGCCGAGCCCCTTGCCGCCCTTGCCACGTCCAGACATCTCGGCTGTTGCTGCTGCTTCGAAGCGAGTCAAGGAAAGCGAATGCCGCGTCCTTGCGCCGCGACTGAGCGAGGAAGCCGCGCCGAAGGGCGAGGAGGTGAAACGCGCGCCGATTGGCTCACGGGCAGCGCGGCCTCTCTTCGCGGGTGAGTCGCGGGTGGCAGCACTGAGCCCTGCTTAGGCCACGCACTGAGTTCACGACATGTGGCTGCGCAACACAATCGCGGAGTTTACTTTTTTTTTTTTTCTTATGTTTTTTTCTTTTTGGCATTTCTGACTGCAACGTAGGCTGATGTTCAACCCGCCTCCCTCCTTCTTTTGCTCAACTCGCCAAGAGAAAAACAAACGTGTCAACAATGTTATTGTGCTATGTTGCACGCACCCACTGCTCGTTTCGCGCCCCAGGAACAGGTTTATTGTCTTCTCATAATTATTATTACTCGTTCTATTCACCGGTAGCTCGGCTACGCTTTCAAGTGCACCCTGGTCATTGCCGCAAAGCACACCGTGCGCACAGCTTCAAACTCCGCCACGCCAACATCGTTCACTTGATCACTAGTCGCGAAACAGGGCGCGTTCATGCTCTGTTCGCCTCAGGCGTTTCAAATTTCGCACGCCGGCACCGCTGACTGGTGCCTACACGACCGTCAAATTTCGTCGCGATAGCTTACGTAGCCTCGTAGATAACGTCAGCGAAATCAGCCTAAGACGCGCGCGCGAGCCCAATTCAGCATTCTAGGGGACGGAAGAGAGCGAGGGAACTGTTTGCGCCGCTCCTCACTCCTCCCTCTCCCATCGCCCGTGCGAAGGCAGCTACGCAGGGCGCGCGCGCGGAACCGCTAGCTATGCAGTATGCGGAGAGCGCGCGCATCTCTTCTTTTCCCACTTCAAAGTCACTTACTACTGCTACATTTGTAATAACAGTGTAAAATTTCCCCTTAGGCAGTGCTGCTTCGTGAACGTGCGCACCCATTTCCGCTCGCCAGCCACCGCTACAGCAATGCGGCTCTGAATTTCAGTCCGGAGCATACGTGCGGGCGGCCGCCGAGAGGGCATTCTAGCAGACGGAGCGACCGATGGCATTAGTTCTAGCAGCCATAGAGGCACACCTCAGGGCCCGCAAAAGCGCGTCGAACGACAAGAAGAAACAAAACGGTAAAAAGAAAAAAAAAAGGAGGGATGAGGGCTGCCTGCTTTTAAAAAAGTTGCGCTACATCAGAATTAAGTAAACGTGCAGCAACGACCGCCTCATCATCCTCGGTGTGTGAAACACGCGCCGTGGTAATTAGTGCATGCAGGCCAACGTGGCCGCTCGCGCAGAGTCGCCTCACGCGCCCCATACTTGCTTAGTGTGTGTTGTTTTGCTGAGCCCCATGGCGTTCCGTGCGGTTCTGCTACAAAAGTTGTAGCACACGCGCTGTCCGACCGCGCACGCCGCGTGTTTGAAAACAAGAAGTAGTAGTAAGTGCCGTTGAGATGGTAAAAGAAGAGAAGAGTGCAGTACCGTAGCTGTCTCTCGCTTAGGGGTGTCACCTCAACAGTACTACACGGGGGAGGGTAAGGAGAATAAAGGAGCCAAGAGAAACAAAGATTAAAGAGGACGAGCGGAAGGCCGTGAAGAAAAAAAAAAAGAGAGAGAAGCGTGAAACGGGGCCTATGGCAGCGTGGTAAGGTTCGACGACTCAAAGAGCTGGGAAGGCTCTTTTGAGTAAAAACCGCAAAACCCCCTAGGAAACGAGAAAGTCCTCAGGACGGGCTATGGGGAGTCCAAGGCGTCGATTAGGATTTCACGAGCTGAGAGATATATGCAGTGCATATATCTATAATAAAAGTGCATATATCATATAAAAGGGACTCTCACGGGCCTATCGGCCCGTGAGAGTCCCTTTTTGTGTGTGTTGTTGTGCTGCGCGCATGGCGTTGGTGTGCGTGTCTGATACAAAACTTTCAGCACACGCGCCTGTCGCAATGAGAATACGACAGCGCGCGCCGGGAGTGTGTGTAAACGAGGAAGCGTCGAACAGAGGGAAACGGACGAATTTGTCGAGATTCTCACTACATCCCAATGCCAATGCAGACACTTTGGGTGGCTCTGAGAAGAGCCGTTGGGTGTTGGCTGCGCGGACGAGCGCCTCGGTCGCCTACTTGGAGCTGGTGTACTTGGTGACGGCTTTGGTGCCCCTCGGACACGGCGTGTTTGGCCAGCTCTCCGGGCAACAGCAGACGCACGGCAGTCTGGATCTCCCGGCTCGTGATGGTCGAGCGATTGTTGTAGTGAGCCAGACGGGACGACTCCGCGGCGATACGCTCCGAAGATGTCGTTCACGAAGCTGTTCATGATAGACATGGCCTTGTCTGAGACTCAGTGTCCGGTGGGCACCTGCTTCAGCACCTTGTAGATATAGATGGAGAAGCTCTCCTTCCTGCGGCGCTTCTTCTTCTTCTTGTCGGTGGCGCGCACGTTCTTCTGCGCCTTGCCGGCCTTCTTCACGGCCTTACCGCTGGGCTGGGGAGGCATGTCAGTAGCCGAGCAAACGAGATCGGAATACGCGCGACCGGTCGCGCGCGCCGCGTTTTTATCGCGGGAGGGTGGTGTTCACGCGACCCCGCAAAGCCGCGCTCGCATTGGTCCGCGCGGCTTCTCTCCCTTTCCCTCGCGCTTTCCTTTGGGACCCGGCGGCGGCGAGAGCGGCGAAGGCGCTACGAGCACGGCTCAAATCGCTCACAGATCGCCACTGTGCAAGTCGTTGCTTGCTACTCAGTCTACGCATCAACAGCACCAGCATGTCCGGACGCGGCAAAGGCGGCAAGGCGAAGGGCAAGAGCAAGACGCGTTCCAGCCGCGCGGGTCTCCAGTTCCCCCGTGGGCCGTATCCACCGTCTCCTGCGCAAGGGGAAACTACGCCGAGCGCGTCGGAGCGGGCGCTCCCGTCTACCTCGCGGCCGTCCTCGAGTACCTGGCTGCCGAAGTGCTCGAGCTCGCTGGCAACGCGGCTCGTGACAACAAGAAGACCAGGATCATCCCCCGCCACCTGCAGCTCGCCATCCGCAACGACGAGGAGCTGAACAAGGCTGCTCTCCGGCGTGACGATCGCGCAGGGCGGCGTCTTGCCCAACATCCAAGCTGTGCTTCTCCAAAGAAGACCGAGAAGAAGGCGTAAGCGAGCTCCCAGCCGCCGGACTACAGTCGCGCTCGTCGCACAACCCAACGGTCCTTGTCAGGACCACCGAAATGCGTGTGACGGCAGGGTTTTGCTTGGCAATCCCGTTCTCTGCGCCCGTTTCCCTCTGTTTGAATTACCGCAACCGTGCCTCTTGAACTGACGCTGCTGCTAGCTAGCTGGCATTTCAGTGCACGAATGTAGATGGGAAAGCGAGCTTCCGGGTGCCCGGGGGCGCACAGGGACGAGCCTCACTGCAATTAGCGTACGATTCGCGTAGTGGAATGTGATAGGCGATTGGGCCCTTAAAAACAAACAAAAAATGGGCCATATCCGCAACAGCATGCACTTATGAGCCAGGCAGGTATGCATGAGGAACGTGAACAAACGCATGCATGGCATACAATACACAAAAGCTTGCACGCCACATCGCCGCATTAATTTAGTTTTCGGGCGCGGCTTCTTCGCATGAATGCGCGCACCGTTTTGCAACGAACACGCATATTGTTTAATTTTTTTTCCCCCTCTCTCTTCTTGTTCGTGCTCGAAAGCGCGCAATACTTACCATATGCATACCAAACAGGCACCACCTCGCACCGGCAGCCCACCACAGGCACACACAAAAAAAAATATTAATAATAAAAAATAACAACAAAACAGACAGACCGAGAGGGTACGGTTGGAGTACGTGGTCTCGCGTGCTCCCGTGGCCGAAGCAAACATGTAGGTGGTCCTGAGAAGGACCGTTTTGTGTTGCTTGCCTGACCGAGGCTGCGGCGCAGACAGCGGCCGAACTTAGGCGCGCTCGCCACGGATGCGCCGGGCCAGCTGGATGTCCTTCGGCATGATGTAACGCGCTTGGCGTGGATGGCGCACAGGTTGGTGTCCTCGAAGAGACCGACCAGGTATGCCTCGCTGGCCTCCTGAAGGGCCATCACAGCCGAACTCTGGAATCGGAGGTCGGTCTTGAAATCCTGAGCGATTTCCCTCACCAAGCGCTGGAAACGGCAGCTTGCGGATGAGAAGTTCGGTCGACTTCTGGTAGCGGCGAATTTCACGAAGGTCCACGGTTCCAGGCCTGTACCGATGCGGTTTCTTAACCCCACCTGTGGCAGGTGCAGCTCTTGCGAGCAGCCCTTGGTAGCAAGCTGCTTACGCGGAGCCTTCCCACCGGTGCTCTTACGGGCGGTTTGCTTGGTCCTGGCCATGGCGACGGAGCGAGCGTCCGAACTCGTCGACTGCCGGAGTGAAAAATGACCCCTGCGCCGCGCGCGTCGTGCTTCGCCGCACTACTCCTTCTCCTCTCCAACTCACCCGCCGATTGGCCAGCGCCCGCACAGCCGTCTCGGGCGGTGCGCGCGCCGCCGCCGTTCGCCAGGATGCTGGAGGAGGCACGTTTTCGTGCGGGCGCCTTGTTCGCGGCTAAGGAAAGCACATTCGCAGGCGGTTTAATTGAGTTTAAACACGACAGCATGCGCGCTGTTCTCTTTTCGTTTCAGCCCAACACCACAATCTCGTTTATACCGCCGCGCGTCGCCAATTGCCAGTGCCGAGTGTGAGACCACACCACTAATCTCGACAGTGGTTAGCGCTCCACGCCCAACGCCATCGGAGCTGTTATCGCGATCTCCGCGCGACGGAGATGGCTGGCATGTTTAGGCTACATTATTGCTTGTCCACTGCCTTGCTTTGATCATGGCTGATGCTCGTTTCACGAACTATAAGTGCGCGCCACGGTGCCTTCTCGAGGGGCAACTGCATCGTGTTTTGGCCGCACTCGGCAGCAAACCGTCTCGCATGTGCACACATGCCAGTACCGCACTTTCCCGTCCACGCATAGAAGAACGCGAGGCCCGCATGCGCCTCGCAAAGATTAACGACAAACTGACTAGCAGCACCACTTCAGAGTTACAGAGAAAACGATGCACTTCCGCTCTAAGAGCGAATATGGAATACAATATTGACAGGTGTTGAACGCGCGTTAGGAGACCTGGACAACTAATTGGGGCTTCAAAACTGTGGATAGGCAAGCGGTACTTCCATATGTATGAAGGGTCCTTAAACAATATGTCAAGGTAGCATCAACCAATGCTTCGCAGGCGCGATCCCAAGCGCGGCTTCCCCGTGCCACGTATTCGGTGCGCAGTTTTCGCGCTTGCAAGGGACACCATGTTTTGACAAACAATCATCAAACGCAACACTTTGCTCCATACAGTGCGTACATTTCGTCAGCTAGCTTTTTCGATTGCATTCCCGCACGCAACTTCGCCACAGGATCGACGGCATCGATGTCATGTCATAGCGAAGCTCCAGCTCGGCAGCCGCCGGGAGAAATCTATTTCCTCGCCAACTAATGCACCGAATTTGGTGCGCCTAATTGCGTGTAAAAGAAAATGTTCAAATGCCGCGCCTGCAACAGCGCGATCTTCAACTGATGCCGAGCGCTGCCTCTTTTTTCTTTACTATTTTTTTTCTCAGTGATTGTGGAAAACTGTGAAATGGAAGAGAGAAAAAACAGTTCGACTGTGCGCTTTAAAGCTCCGTCACACAGCAATGGAACCGGATTTGGAAATTCTGTTAATTGCACAAGGCGATATGTATAAAGGGAACACAATTTATACGCCTCGATAAGATATACCAGTCATGTGTGAGTATGACTTTTACAATACCTTCACAGACATCACAGGCGTTTTCGATGGGATAAAATTTTTTAGACAGAACTTCCGTGAGTAGTTGCGTGCAATTCACACGATCGCGGTACCGCTTTGTACTGTTGAGATATGAAACTTTGTACTTCTTAACCTGCCAGTACTCGTGCATTATGGAAGGGGAAAAAAAAAGAGAGAGAGAGACGTCACCGCACCACCACACATTTTTCTCAGATGGAACAAGCAGCTTGTTTACATGGCTGCAGTAGTTCTCTCGTGACAACCCGTTGTTTTCTCTTGGGTGGGTTCCGATGCCTTACTTAGAGTTTACCTCCGAGCTACACGCACGACCGGTATGACCTCATTGCGCACTGTGTACGCCTTGCTTCGTCCTCGTCTATTCCCTTTGCGCGCGCATGCCAGTGACTTCGCAGCAGTAATCATTACATAGACAAGACAAAAAGAAATAACCAAAAGTGCCGCGTTTCTTCAAAGCCAGAGGCCCGTACATTTTCTCTGACTGTTCCTTCCCCATTTGTTTACCTGTTTAGCCATCACCTCACTTTGCTATATACATCAAGGCCATAGGCGCAGTTCCCGGTGGCTTCGTGGGACGAATGTAAAATAATAGGCGCGAGCTTGGCTTTCATTAAACGCAACACGAATGCGAAATCCGTGCAATGACGACGGCCGGCGTGTCTCAGCTTCCCTTACCTTGGCGTGCCAATGTATGTGCCATGAGTGAGGGAGCCGGTTCGAATTCGGAATTTTTCTCTACAGCAGCTTGCACATTCGCGATATTCCAGGGATGCAGCGGCAGGAGGTAGTCTTGTGCACTTTGGCGCGTCCATGCCATGGCATTACGCAACCGCCTCACAGCGCGTAATACGCGGGACATGAGCTGCCACAAGGAGAAATGTTCGCATGTAGGACAGGTGGCTCCCTCTGGCGGCGAAGAGTTCGACAAATACGTGATGCACCGCTCCCCCATCGGGCGGCCGCTCGTCCCTCTCTCTCTTTTTGCCCCGTTCTCGCGGCGTGTGGCATGCACAAATACGTTGCTCGAAAAAGTTTGTTTTCTTTAAATACAGCGCATGTCCAGCGCCCGCTTCCTTACCGATCTAAGTATATGGCGCGAACAAGGGTCGCCCAGCATCGCCTACACGCACGCATGACGAAAGGGCCAGTCGTACAGAAATAACGAGAGAAAGTGAGCCTGCACTGTGCAAGCATATTTCTGTCTCAGTAAGCACACTTCACCGCTCTGCTCCTTTATTTTATTTTCCTCTTGTTTTGGGCAACTCAGCAGTGCATTGTCTTGCAAGAAGAGCCACGTTGGCCTCGAACCAACTGCTTATCACCCTACAGCGCGCTGACAAGAAATGCCACTGTGACCCTGTACACAAGTATGAAAACAGCACGCGCCTCGCTGTCTACCGCGCGCACCCTCGCCCATTTGAATACAACGCAGTGAGCCCGGTTCTAGCGACAGCTACCTAGCTAATCTCACCTTTGCATTCATTTGCGTCGCTCAAAAGAGTTACACAATTGTGAATCGCACGGTGGTAGTTTACGGCCGCCCAGCTCGTAGGGCAAGAGGGCTGGCTCGTTATTGTTTCTCCGACGCACGCAAACCAACGAAGCCATGCGAATGCCGCTCAGGCACAGCGTCGCGCGTAGGCTCAATCATTTAAGAGGAAGCTTTATAGCTCGGGCCCAACTCCGACGCGGCCTATTCAAATACATGTAAAACGCAAAAACGTTTTTCTGAGATAACCCCTGGACCGATTTTGATGAAATTTGTCGCATTTGAAAGAGAAAGTTAAATTCTAGTGACTGTTGGAAGCGGGATTTCGATTTAGGGCTTGAATTTTCTTAAAACGATTTTCAAATATTTGACCGTTTGAAAAAAAACAGAAGCACGAAGTTTATAAATTCACAGCTCTGCATCAAGAACCGATATCGCGGTTCTGTAAACGGCATCCATTAGACCATTCAAAGCGGACAAATTCAATATGTCATTTTACATCTTACGTGAATTTGTTACGTTGGTTACAACGGTTTTGCAAAAGTTGTATTTCTCTATTATTAAATTTTTTTATATTCATGTGTAACATATCAATTTTGTCCGCTTTAGATGTACTATTAGATGCAATTCACAGAATTGTATTATCATTTTTAGTGGTTAAGTTACAGAGTTGTAAACTTGATAGTTTCCGTTTTTTGAAAATTTTCGATTTTTGCCAATTTTTAATAAAAAATTGACAATCTAACTCAAAAATTCGAAACCAACAGTCACTAGATTTTAAGTTTGTCTTTTAAATGCAACAAACCTCGTCAAATTTGGTGCAGTGGTTGCCGAGAAAAACGAATTCTCCTTTTCCATGTATTTAGATAGGAGCACTTGAGCTGAAGCTTCCTCTTAACGCTTGCACTGGAAAGAACAAATAACCGCCGTCTGTAGAAAACTCACTTTCAGCTGTTACACACTGGCCCGTGCCCGGCAATATTTTCCTCGCGCTTTGCTTCGCTGCGTACCCACATCAGCTATTGTTGTGAAATATGGGGCTTAACATATCAAACTTACTTAACTTAAATGCGCCCGCTGACCGTCACGCTCGGCGTATGTATGTAACCGAGTGCTACTGCCCGGCTCATACTCTTCTCTAAGGGAGTAGAAGAAGCGAGCCACTTCAAAGCGACAAAAATGCGCATCGACGAGCTTACGATTACCTCTTTCTTTTAATCATCAGTCCACTCTGGTTGCCTCAATCAGGGTCCAACCAAAGGCGACAACTGAGCTGCACGAACGACCGCCACGTCGCAACTCGGACAGACTGAGGGCGGGTGAAATGGGAGCAACACAACACACAGTGGCGAGCGCAAATGCAATCGAGCAAAGCTCGCCTTGCGAGGGCGAAAAAACAATGCTACCACGCCTTATGAATACATGCGTTTGCGCTCGCTCACCTGACCAAAGTTTACCGCGCGTGTCTCGTACGGCCGAACGCGAGATAATGGCATCATGCAAAAGAGGGTCAACGGAGCAGGAGATCGCAAATCCTGCGCATCACTGCCGAAGCACCAAGTGGGTAGCCCTGAAGAGGGCTGTTGGGTTCTTCAGAGGAGCTGATGCGCTGCTTGCAGACGACGCCGCGCACGCGTGCTGCTTAGCCTCCGAAACCGTAGAGGGTGCGGCCCTGACGCTTGAGGGCATACACCACGTCCATGGCTGTCACGGTCTTGCGCTTGGCGTGCTCAGTGTAGGTGACGGCGTCCCGGATCACGTTCTCGAGGAACACCTTGAGCACACCGCGTGTCTCCTCGTAGATCAGGCCAGAGATACGCTTGACACCACCACGGCGAGCGAGGCGACGGATGGCTGGCTTGGTGATGCCTTGGATGTTGTCACGCAACACCTTACGATGACGCTTCGCGCCACCCTTGCCGAGCCCCTTGCCGCCCTTGCCACGTCCAGACATCTCGGCTGTTGCTGCTGCTTCGAAGCGAGTCAGGAAAGCGAATGCCGCGTCCTTGCGCCGCGACTGAGCGAGGAAGCCGCGCCGAAGGGCGAGGAGGTGAAACGCGCGCCGATTGGCTCACGGGCAGCGCGGCCTCTCTTCGCGGGTGAGTCGCGGGTGGCAGCACTGAGCCCTGCTTAGGCCACGCACTGAGTTCACGACATGTGGCTGCGCAACACAATCGCGGAGTTTACTTTTTTTTTTTTCTTATGTTTTTTTCTTTTTGGCATTTCTGACTGCAACGTAGGCTGATGTTCAACCCGCCTCCCTCCTTCTTTTGCTCAACTCGCCAAGAGAAAAACAAACGTGTCAACAATGTTATTGTGCTATGTTGCACGCACCCACTGCTCGTTTCGCGCCCCAGGAACAGGTTTATTGTCTTCTCATAATTATTATTACTCGTTCTATTCACCGGTAGCTCGGCTACGCTTTCAAGTGCACCCTGGTCATTGCCGCAAAGCACACCGTGCGCACAGCTTCAAACTCCGCCACGCCAACATCGTTCACTTGATCACTAGTCGCGAAACAGGGCGCGTTCATGCTCTGTTCGCCTCAGGCGTTTCAAATTTCGCACGCCGGCACCGCTGACTGGTGCCTACACGACCGTCAAATTTCGTCGCGATAGCTTACGTAGCCTCGTAGATAACGTCAGCGAAATCAGCCTAAGACGCGCGCGCGAGCCCAATTCAGCATTCTAGGGGACGGAAGAGAGCGAGGGAACTGTTTGCGCCGCTCCTCACTCCTCCCTCTCCCATCGCCCGTGCGAAGGCAGCTACGCAGGGCGCGCGCGCGGAACCGCTAGCTATGCAGTATGCGGAGAGCGCGCGCATCTCTTCTTTTCCCACTTCAAAGTCACTTACTACTGCTACATTTGTAATAACAGTGTAAAATTTCCCCTTAGGCAGTGCTGCTTCGTGAACGTGCGCACCCATTTCCGCTCGCCAGCCACCGCTACAGCAATGCGGCTCTGAATTTCAGTCCGGAGCATACGTGCGGGCGGCCGCCGAGAGGGCATTCTAGCAGACGGAGCGACCGATGGCATTAGTTCTAGCAGCCATAGAGGCACACCTCAGGGCCCGCAAAAGCGCGTCGAACGACAAGAAGAAACAAAACGGTAAAAAGAAAAAAAAAAGGAGGGATGAGGGCTGCCTGCTTTTAAAAAAGTTGCGCTACATCAGAATTAAGTAAACGTGCAGCAACGACCGCCTCATCATCCTCGGTGTGTGAAACACGCGCCGTGGTAATTAGTGCATGCAGGCCAACGTGGCCGCTCGCGCAGAGTCGCCTCACGCGCCCCATACTTGCTTAGTGTGTGTTGTTTTGCTGAGCCCCATGGCGTTCCGTGCGGTTCTGCTACAAAAGTTGTAGCACACGCGCTGTCCGACCGCGCACGCCGCGTGTTTGAAAACAAGAAGTAGTAGTAAGTGCCGTTGAGATGGTAAAAGAAGAGAAGAGTGCAGTACCGTAGCTGTCTCTCGCTTAGGGGGTCACCTCAACAGTACTACACGGGGGAGGGTAAGGAGAATAAAGGAGCCAAGAGAAACAAAGATTAAAGAGGACGAGCGGAAGGCCGTGAAGAAAAAAAAAAAGAGAGAGAAGCGTGAAACGGGGCCTATGGCAGCGTGGTAAGGTTCGACGACTCAAAGAGCTGGGAAGGCTCTTTTGAGTAAAACCGCAAAACCCCTAGGAAACGAGAAAGTCCTCAGGACGGGCTATGGGGAGTCCAAGGCGTCGATTAGGATTTCACGAGCTGAGAGATATATGCAGTGCATATATCTATAATAAAAGTGCATATATCATATAAAAGGGACTCTCACGGGCCTATCGGCCCGTGAGAGTCCCTTTTTGTGTGTGTTGTTGTGCTGCGCGCATGGCGTTGTGTGCGTGTCTGATACAAAACTTTCAGCACACGCGCTGTCGCAATGAGAATACGACAGCGCGCGCCGGGTGTGTGTAAACGAGGAAGCGTCGAACAGAGGGAACGGACGGAATTGTCGAGATTCTCACTACATCCCAATGCCAATGCAGACACTTTGGGTGGCTCTGAGAAGAGCCGTTGGGTGTTGGCTGCGCGGACGAGCGCTCGGTCGCCTACTTGGAGCTGGTGTACTTGGTGACGGCTTTGGTGCCCTCGGACACGGCGTGTTTGGCCAGCTCTCCGGGCAACAGCAGACGCACGGCAGTCTGGATCTCCCGGCTCGTGATGGTCGAGCGCTTGTTGTAGTGAGCCAGACGGGACGACTCCGCGGCGATACGCTCGAAGATGTCGTTCACGAAGCTGTTCATGATAGACATGGCCTTGCTGGAGACTCCAGTGTCCGGGTGCACCTGCTTCAGCACCTTGTAGATATAGATGGAGAAGCTCTCCTTCCTGCGGCGCTTCTTCTTCTTCTTGTCGGTGGCGCGCACGTTCTTCTGCGCCTTGCCGGCCTTCTTCACGGCCTTACCGCTGGGCTGGGGAGGCATGTCAGTAGCCGAGCAAACGAGATCGGAATACGCGCGACCGGTCGCGCGCGCCGCGTTTTTATCGCGGGAGGGTGGTGTTCACGCGACCCCGCAAAGCCGCGCTCGCCATTGGTCCGCGCGGCTTCTCTCCCTTTCCCTCGCGCTTTCCTTTGGGACCGGCGGCGGCGAGAGCGGCGAAGGCGCTACGAGCACGGCTCAAATCGCTCACAGATCGCCACTGTGCAAGTCGTTGCTTGCTACTCAGTCTACGCATCAACAGCACCAGCATGTCCGGACGCGGCAAAGGCGGCAAGGCGAAGGGCAAGAGCAAGACGCGTTCCAGCCGCGCGGGTCTCCAGTTCCCCGTGGGCCGTATCCACCGTCTCCTGCGCAAGGGAAACTACGCCGAGCGCGTCGGAGCGGGCGCTCCCGTCTACCTCGCGGCCGTCCTCGAGTACCTGGCTGCCGAAGTGCTCGAGCTCGCTGGCAACGCGGCTCGTGACAACAAGAAGACCAGGATCATCCCCCGCCACCTGCAGCTCGCCATCCGCAACGACGAGGAGCTGAACAAGCTGCTCTCCGGCGTGACGATCGCGCAGGGCGGCGTCTTGCCCAACATCCAAGCTGTGCTTCTCCCAAAGAAGACCGAGAAGAAGGCGTAAGCGAGCTCCCAGCCGCCGGACTACAGTCGCGCTCGTCGCACAACCCAACGGTCCTTGTCAGGACCACCGAAATGCGTGTGACGGCAGGGTTTTGCTTGGCAATCCCGTTCTCTGCGCCCGTTTCCCTCTGTTTGAATTAGCGCAACCGTGCCTCTTGAACTGACGCTGCTGCTAGCTAGCTGGCATTTCAGTGCACGAATGTAGATGGAAAGCGAGCTTCCGGGTGCCCGGGGGCGCACAGGGACGAGCCTCACTGCAATTAGCGTACGATTCGCGTAGTGGAATGTGATAGGCGATTGGGCCCTTAAAAACAAACAAAAAATGGGCCATATCCGCAACCAGCATGCACTTATGAGCCAGGCAGGTATGCATGAGGAACGTGAACAAACGCATGCATGGCATACCAATACACAAAAGCTTGCACGCCACATCGGCCGCATTAATTTCGTTTTCGGGCGCGGCTTCTTCGCATGAATGCGCGCACCGTTTTGCAACGAACACGCATATTGTTTAATTTTTTTTTCCCCCTCTCTCTTCTTGTTCGTGCTCGAAAGCGCGCAATACTTACCATATGCATACCAAACAGGCACCACCTCGCACCGGCAGCCCACCACAGGCACACACAAAAAAAAATATTAATAATAAAAAATAACAACAAAACAGACAGACCGAGAGGGTACGGTTGGAGTACGTGGTCTCGCGTGCTCCCGTGGCCGAAGCAAACATGTAGGTGGTCCTGAGAAGGACCGTTTTGTGTTGCTTGCCTGACCGAGGCTGCGGCGCAGACAGCGGCCGAACTTAGGCGCGCTCGCCACGGATGCGCCGGGCCAGCTGGATGTCCTTCGGCATGATGGTAACGCGCTTGGCGTGGATGGCGCACAGGTTGGTGTCCTCGAAGAGACCGACCAGGTATGCCTCGCTGGCCTCCTGAAGGGCCATCACAGCCGAACTCTGGAATCGGAGGTCGGTCTTGAAATCCTGAGCGATTTCCCTCACCAAGCGCTGGAACGGCAGCTTGCGGATGAGAAGTTCGGTCGACTTCTGGTAGCGGCGAATTTCACGAAGGGCCACGGTTCCAGGCCTGTACCGATGCGGTTTCTTAACCCCACCTGTGGCAGGTGCACTCTTGCGAGCAGCCTTGGTAGCAAGCTGCTTACGCGGAGCCTTCCCACCGGTGCTCTTACGGGCGGTTTGCTTGGTCCTGGCCATGGCGAACGGAGCGAGCGTCCGAACTCGTCGACTGCCGGAGTGAAAATGACCCCTGCGCCGCGCGCGTCGTGCTTCGCCGCACTACTCTTCTCCTCTCCAACTCACCCGCCGATTGGCCAGCGCCCGCACAGCCGTCTCGGGCGGTGCGCGCGCCGCCGCCGTTCGCCAGGATGCTGGAGGAGGCACGTTTTCGCGCGGGCGCCTTGTTCGCGGCTAAGGAAAGCACATTCGCAGGCGGTTTAATTGAGTTTAAACACGACAGCATGCCGCGCTGTTCTCTTTCGTTTCAGCCAACACCACAATCTCGTTTATACCGCCGCGCGTCGCCAATTGCCAGTGCCGAGTGTGAGACCACACCACTAATCTCGACAGTGGTTAGCGCTCCACGCCCAACGCCATCGGAGCTGTTATCGCGATCTCCGCGCGACGGAGATGGCTGGCATGTTTAGGCTACATTATTGCTTGTCTACTGCCTTGCTTTGATCATGCTGATGCTCGTTTCACGAACTATAAGTGCGCGCCACGGTGCCTTCTCGAGGGGCAACTGCATCGTGTTTTGGCCGCACTCGGCAGCAAACCGTCTCGCATGTGCACACATGCCAGTACCGCACTTTCCCGTCCACGCATAGAAGAACGCGAGGCCCGCATGCGCCTCGCAAAGATTAACGACAAACTGACTAGCAGCACCACTTCAGAGTTACAGAGAAAACGATGCACTTCCGCTCTAAGAGCGAATATGGAATACAATATTGACAGGTGTTGAACGCGCGTTAGGAGACATGGACAACTAATTGGGGCTTCAAAACTGTGGATAGGCAAGCGGTACTTCCATATGTATGAAGGGTCCTTAAACAATATGTCAAGGTAGCATCAACCAATGCTTCGCAGGCGCGATCCCAAGCGCGGCTTCCCCGTGCCACGTATTCGGTGCGCAGTTTTCGCGCTTGCAAGGGACACCATGTTTTGACAAACAATCATCAAACGCAACACTTTGCTCCATACAGTGCGTACATTTCGTCAGCTAGCTTTTTCGATTGCATTCCCGCACGCAACTTCGCCACAGGATCGACGGCATCGATGTCATGTCATAGCGAAGCTCCAGCTCGGCAGCCGCCGGGAGAAATCTATTTCCTCGCCAACTAATGCACCGAATTTGGTGCGCCTAATTGCGTGTAAAAGAAAATGTTCAAATGCCGCGCCTGCAACAGCGCGATCTTCAACTGATGCCGAGCGCTGCCTCTTTTTTCTTTACTATTTTTTTTCTCAGTGATTGTGGAAAACTGTGAAATGGAAGAGAGAAAAAACAGTTCGACTGTGCGCTTTAAAGCTCCGTCACACAGCAATGGAACCGGATTTGGAAATTCTGTTAATTGCACAAGGCGATATGTATAAAGGGAACACAATTTATACGCCTCGATAAGATATACCAGTCATGTGTGAGTATGACTTTTACAATACCTTCACAGACATCACAGGCGTTTTCGATGGGATAAAATTTTTTAGACAGAACTTCCGTGAGTAGTTGCGTGCAATTCACACGATCGCGGTACCGCTTTGTACTGTTGAGATATGAAACTTTGTACTTCTTAACCTGCCAGTACTCGTGCATTATGGAAGGGGAAAAAAAAAGAGAGAGAGAGACGTCACCGCACCACCACACATTTTTCTCAGATGGAACAAGCAGCTTGTTTACATGGCTGCAGTAGTTCTCTCGTGACAACCCGTTGTTTTCTCTTGGGTGTGTTCCGATGCCTTACTTAGAGTTTACCTCCGAGCTACACGCACGACCGGTATGACCTCATTGCGCACTGTGTACGCCTTGCTTCGTCCTCGTCTATTCCCTTTGCGCGCGCATGCCAGTGACTTCGCAGCAGTAATCATTACATAGACAAGACAAAAAGAAATAACCAAAAGTGCCGCGTTTCTTCAAAGCAAGAGGCCCGTACATTTTCTCTGACTGTTCCTTCCCCATTTGTTTACCTGTTTAGCCATCACCTCACTTTGCTATATACATCAAGGCCATAGGCGCAGTTCCCGGTGGCTTCGTGGGACGAATGTAAAATAATAGGCGCGAGCTTGGCTTTCATTAAACGCAACACGAATGCGAAATCCGTGCAATGACGACGGCCGGCGTGTCTCAGCTTCCCTTACCTTGGCGTGCCAATGTATGTGCCATGAGTGAGGGAGCCGGTTCGAATTCGGAATTTTTCTCTACAGCAGCTTGCACATTCGCGATATTCCAGGGATGCAGCGGCAGGAGGTAGTCTTGTGCACTTTGGCGCGTCCATGCCATGGCATTACGCAACCGCCTCACAGCGCGTAATACGCGGGACATGAGCTGCCACAAGGAGAAATGTTCGCATGTAGGACAGGTGGCTCCCTCTGGCGGCGAAGAGTTCGACAAATACGTGATGCACCGCTCCCCCATCGGGCGGCCGCTCGTCCCTCTCTCTCTTTTTGCCCCGTTCTCGCGGCGTGTGGCATGCACAAATACGTTGCTCGAAAAAGTTTGTTTTCTTTAAATACAGCGCATGTCCAGCGCCCGCTTCCTTACCGATCTAAGTATATGGCGCGAACAAGGGTCGCCCAGCATCGCCTACACGCACGCATGACGAAAGGGCCAGTCGTACAGAAATAACGAGAGAAAGTGAGCCTGCACTGTGCAAGCATATTTCTGTCTCAGTAAGCACACTTCACCGCTCTGCTCCTTTATTTTATTTTCCTCTTGTTTTGGGCAACTCAGCAGTGCATTGTCTTGCAAGAAGAGCCACGTTGGCCTCGAACCAACTGCTTATCACCCTACAGCGCGCTGACAAGAAATGCCACTGTGACCCTGTACACAAGTATGAAAACAGCACGCGCCTCGCTGTCTACCGCGCGCACCCTCGCCCATTTGAATACAACGCAGTGAGCCCGGTTCTAGCGACAGCTACCTAGCTAATCTCACCTTTGCATTCATTTGCGTCGCTCAAAAGAGTTACACAATTGTGAATCGCACGGTGGTAGTTTACGGCCGCCCAGCTCGTAGGGCAAGAGGGCTGGCTCGTTATTGTTTCTCCGACGCACGCAAACCAACGAAGCCATGCGAATGCCGCTCAGGCACAGCGTCGCGCGTAGGCTCAATCATTTAAGAGGAAGCTTTATAGCTCGGGCCCAACTCCGACGCGGCCTATTCAAATACATGTAAAACGCAAAAACGTTTTTCTGAGATAACCCCTGGACCGATTTTGATGAAATTTGTCGCATTTGAAAGAGAAAGTTAAATTCTAGTGACTGTTGGAAGCGGGATTTCGATTTAGGGCTTGAATTTTCTTAAAACGATTTTCAAATATTTGACCGTTTGAAAAAAAACAGAAGCACGAAGTTTATAAATTCACAGCTCTGCATCAAGAACCGATATCGCGGTTCTGTAAACGGCATCCATTAGACCATTCAAAGCGGACAAATTCAATATGTCATTTTACATCTTACGTGAATTTGTTACGTTGGTTACAACGGTTTTGCAAAAGTTGTATTTCTCTATTATTAAATTTTTTTATATTCATGTGTAACATATCAATTTTGTCCGCTTTAGATGTACTATTAGATGCAATTCACAGAATTGTATTATCATTTTTAGTGGTTAAGTTACAGAGTTGTAAACTTGATAGTTTCCGTTTTTTGAAAATTTTCGATTTTTGCCAATTTTTAATAAAAAATTGACAATCTAACTCAAAAATTCGAAACCAACAGTCACTAGATTTTAAGTTTGTCTTTTAAATGCAACAAACCTCGTCAAATTTGGTGCAGTGGTTGCCGAGAAAAACGAATTCTCCTTTTCCATGTATTTAGATAGGAGCACTTGAGCTGAAGCTTCCTCTTAACGCTTGCACTGGAAAGAACAAATAACCGCCGTCTGTAGAAAACTCACTTTCAGCTGTTACACACTGGCCCGTGCCCGGCAATATTTTCCTCGCGCTTTGCTTCGCTGCGTACCCACATCAGCTATTGTTGTGAAATATGGGGCTTAACATATCAAACTTACTTAACTTAAATGCGCCCGCTGACCGTCACGCTCGGCGTATGTATGTAACCGAGTGCTACTGCCCGGCTCATACTCTTCTCTAAGGGAGTAGAAGAAGCGAGCCACTTCAAAGCGACAAAAATGCGCATCGACGAGCTTACGATTACCTCTTTCTTTTAATCATCAGTCCACTCTGGTTGCCTCAATCAGGGTCCAACCAAAGGCGACAACTGAGCTGCACGAACGACCGCCACGTCGCAACTCGGACAGACTGAGGGCGGGTGAAATGGGAGCAACACAACACACAGTGGCGAGCGCAAATGCAATCGAGCAAAGCTCGCCTTGCGAGGGCGAAAAAACAATGCTACCACGCCTTATGAATACATGCGTTTGCGCTCGCTCACCTGACCAAAGTTTACCGCGCGTGTCTCGTACGGCCGAACGCGAGATAATGGCATCATGCAAAAGAGGGTCAACGGAGCAGGAGATCGCAAATCCTGCGCATCACTGCCGAAGCACCAAGTGGGTAGCCCTGAAGAGGGCTGTTGGGTTCTTCAGAGGAGCTGATGCGCTGCTTGCAGACGACGCCGCGCACGCGTGCTGCTTAGCCTCCGAAACCGTAGAGGGTGCGGCCCTGACGCTTGAGGGCATACACCACGTCCATGGCTGTCACGGTCTTGCGCTTGGCGTGCTCAGTGTAGGTGACGGCGTCCCGGATCACGTTCTCGAGGAACACCTTGAGCACACCGCGTGTCTCCTCGTAGATCAGGCCAGAGATACGCTTGACACCACCACGGCGAGCGAGGCGACGGATGGCTGGCTTGGTGATGCCTTGGATGTTGTCACGCAACACCTTACGATGACGCTTCGCGCCACCCTTGCCGAGCCCCTTGCCGCCCTTGCCACGTCCAGACATCTCGGCTGTTGCTGCTGCTTCGAAGCGAGTCAGGAAAGCGAATGCCGCGTCCTTGCGCCGCGACTGAGCGAGGAAGCCGCGCCGAAGGGCGAGGAGGTGAAACGCGCGCCGATTGGCTCACGGGCAGCGCGGCCTCTCTTCGCGGGTGAGTCGCGGGTGGCAGCACTGAGCCCTGCTTAGGCCACGCACTGAGTTCACGACATGTGGCTGCGCAACACAATCGCGGAGTTTACTTTTTTTTTTTTCTTATGTTTTTTTCTTTTTGGCATTTCTGACTGCAACGTAGGCTGATGTTCAACCCGCCTCCCTCCTTCTTTTGCTCAACTCGCCAAGAGAAAAACAAACGTGTCAACAATGTTATTGTGCTATGTTGCACGCACCCACTGCTCGTTTCGCGCCCCAGGAACAGGTTTATTGTCTTCTCATAATTATTATTACTCGTTCTATTCACCGGTAGCTCGGCTACGCTTTCAAGTGCACCCTGGTCATTGCCGCAAAGCACACCGTGCGCACAGCTTCAAACTCCGCCACGCCAACATCGTTCACTTGATCACTAGTCGCGAAACAGGGCGCGTTCATGCTCTGTTCGCCTCAGGCGTTTCAAATTTCGCACGCCGGCACCGCTGACTGGTGCCTACACGACCGTCAAATTTCGTCGCGATAGCTTACGTAGCCTCGTAGATAACGTCAGCGAAATCAGCCTAAGACGCGCGCGCGAGCCCAATTCAGCATTCTAGGGGACGGAAGAGAGCGAGGGAACTGTTTGCGCCGCTCCTCACTCCTCCCTCTCCCATCGCCCGTGCGAAGGCAGCTACGCAGGGCGCGCGCGCGGAACCGCTAGCTATGCAGTATGCGGAGAGCGCGCGCATCTCTTCTTTTCCCACTTCAAAGTCACTTACTACTGCTACATTTGTAATAACAGTGTAAAATTTCCCCTTAGGCAGTGCTGCTTCGTGAACGTGCGCACCCATTTCCGCTCGCCAGCCACCGCTACAGCAATGCGGCTCTGAATTTCAGTCCGGAGCATACGTGCGGGCGGCCGCCGAGAGGGCATTCTAGCAGACGGAGCGACCGATGGCATTAGTTCTAGCAGCCATAGAGGCACACCTCAGGGCCCGCAAAAGCGCGTCGAACGACAAGAAGAAACAAAACGGTAAAAAGAAAAAAAAAAGGAGGGATGAGGGCTGCCTGCTTTTAAAAAAGTTGCGCTACATCAGAATTAAGTAAACGTGCAGCAACGACCGCCTCATCATCCTCGGTGTGTGAAACACGCGCCGTGGTAATTAGTGCATGCAGGCCAACGTGGCCGCTCGCGCAGAGTCGCCTCACGCGCCCCATACTTGCTTAGTGTGTGTTGTTTTGCTGAGCCCCATGGCGTTCCGTGCGGTTCTGCTACAAAAGTTGTAGCACACGCGCTGTCCGACCGCGCACGCCGCGTGTTTGAAAACAAGAAGTAGTAGTAAGTGCCGTTGAGATGGTAAAAGAAGAGAAGAGTGCAGTACCGTAGCTGTCTCTCGCTTAGGGGGTCACCTCAACAGTACTACACGGGGGAGGGTAAGGAGAATAAAGGAGCCAAGAGAAACAAAGATTAAAGAGGACGAGCGGAAGGCCGTGAAGAAAAAAAAAAGAGAGAGAAGCGTGAAACGGGGCCTATGGCAGCGTGGTAAGGTTCGACGACTCAAAGAGCTGGGAAGGCTCTTTTGAGTAAAACCGCAAAACCCCTAGGAAACGAGAAAGTCCTCAGGACGGGCTATGGGGAGTCCAAGGCGTCGATTAGGATTTCACGAGCTGAGAGATATATGCAGTGCATATATCTATAATAAAAGTGCATATATCATATAAAAGGGACTCTCACGGGCCTATCGGCCCGTGAGAGTCCCTTTTTGTGTGTGTTGTTGTGCTGCGCGCATGGCGTTGTGTGCGTGTCTGATACAAAACTTTCAGCACACGCGCTGTCGCAATGAGAATACGACAGCGCGCGCCGGGTGTGTGTAAACGAGGAAGCGTCGAACAGAGGGAACGGACGGAATTGTCGAGATTCTCACTACATCCCAATGCCAATGCAGACACTTTGGGTGGCTCTGAGAAGAGCCGTTGGGTGTTGGCTGCGCGGACGAGCGCTCGGTCGCCTACTTGGAGCTGGTGTACTTGGTGACGGCTTTGGTGCCCTCGGACACGGCGTGTTTGGCCAGCTCTCCGGGCAACAGCAGACGCACGGCAGTCTGGATCTCCCGGCTCGTGATGGTCGAGCGCTTGTTGTAGTGAGCCAGACGGGACGACTCCGCGGCGATACGCTCGAAGATGTCGTTCACGAAGCTGTTCATGATAGACATGGCCTTGCTGGAGACTCCAGTGTCCGGGTGCACCTGCTTCAGCACCTTGTAGATATAGATGGAGAAGCTCTCCTTCCTGCGGCGCTTCTTCTTCTTCTTGTCGGTGGCGCGCACGTTCTTCTGCGCCTTGCCGGCCTTCTTCACGGCCTTACCGCTGGGCTGGGGAGGCATGTCAGTAGCCGAGCAAACGAGATCGGAATACGCGCGACCGGTCGCGCGCGCCGCGTTTTTATCGCGGGAGGGTGGTGTTCACGCGACCCCGCAAAGCCGCGCTCGCCATTGGTCCGCGCGGCTTCTCTCCCTTTCCCTCGCGCTTTCCTTTGGGACCGGCGGCGGCGAGAGCGGCGAAGGCGCTACGAGCACGGCTCAAATCGCTCACAGATCGCCACTGTGCAAGTCGTTGCTTGCTACTCAGTCTACGCATCAACAGCACCAGCATGTCCGGACGCGGCAAAGGCGGCAAGGCGAAGGGCAAGAGCAAGACGCGTTCCAGCCGCGCGGGTCTCCAGTTCCCCGTGGGCCGTATCCACCGTCTCCTGCGCAAGGGAAACTACGCCGAGCGCGTCGGAGCGGGCGCTCCCGTCTACCTCGCGGCCGTCCTCGAGTACCTGGCTGCCGAAGTGCTCGAGCTCGCTGGCAACGCGGCTCGTGACAACAAGAAGACCAGGATCATCCCCCGCCACCTGCAGCTCGCCATCCGCAACGACGAGGAGCTGAACAAGCTGCTCTCCGGCGTGACGATCGCGCAGGGCGGCGTCTTGCCCAACATCCAAGCTGTGCTTCTCCCAAAGAAGACCGAGAAGAAGGCGTAAGCGAGCTCCCAGCCGCCGGACTACAGTCGCGCTCGTCGCACAACCCAACGGTCCTTGTCAGGACCACCGAAATGCGTGTGACGGCAGGGTTTTGCTTGGCAATCCCGTTCTCTGCGCCCGTTTCCCTCTGTTTGAATTAGCGCAACCGTGCCTCTTGAACTGACGCTGCTGCTAGCTAGCTGGCATTTCAGTGCACGAATGTAGATGGAAAGCGAGCTTCCGGGTGCCCGGGGGCGCACAGGGACGAGCCTCACTGCAATTAGCGTACGATTCGCGTAGTGGAATGTGATAGGCGATTGGGCCCTTAAAAACAAACAAAAAATGGGCCATATCCGCAACCAGCATGCACTTATGAGCCAGGCAGGTATGCATGAGGAACGTGAACAAACGCATGCATGGCATACCAATACACAAAAGCTTGCACGCCACATCGGCCGCATTAATTTCGTTTTCGGGCGCGGCTTCTTCGCATGAATGCGCGCACCGTTTTGCAACGAACACGCATATTGTTTAATTTTTTTTTCCCCCTCTCTCTTCTTGTTCGTGCTCGAAAGCGCGCAATACTTACCATATGCATACCAAACAGGCACCACCTCGCACCGGCAGCCCACCACAGGCACACACAAAAAAAAATATTAATAATAAAAAATAACAACAAAACAGACAGACCGAGAGGGTACGGTTGGAGTACGTGGTCTCGCGTGCTCCCGTGGCCGAAGCAAACATGTAGGTGGTCCTGAGAAGGACCGTTTTGTGTTGCTTGCCTGACCGAGGCTGCGGCGCAGACAGCGGCCGAACTTAGGCGCGCTCGCCACGGATGCGCCGGGCCAGCTGGATGTCCTTCGGCATGATGGTAACGCGCTTGGCGTGGATGGCGCACAGGTTGGTGTCCTCGAAGAGACCGACCAGGTATGCCTCGCTGGCCTCCTGAAGGGCCATCACAGCCGAACTCTGGAATCGGAGGTCGGTCTTGAAATCCTGAGCGATTTCCCTCACCAAGCGCTGGAACGGCAGCTTGCGGATGAGAAGTTCGGTCGACTTCTGGTAGCGGCGAATTTCACGAAGGGCCACGGTTCCAGGCCTGTACCGATGCGGTTTCTTAACCCCACCTGTGGCAGGTGCACTCTTGCGAGCAGCCTTGGTAGCAAGCTGCTTACGCGGAGCCTTCCCACCGGTGCTCTTACGGGCGGTTTGCTTGGTCCTGGCCATGGCGAACGGAGCGAGCGTCCGAACTCGTCGACTGCCGGAGTGAAAATGACCCCTGCGCCGCGCGCGTCGTGCTTCGCCGCACTACTCTTCTCCTCTCCAACTCACCCGCCGATTGGCCAGCGCCCGCACAGCCGTCTCGGGCGGTGCGCGCGCCGCCGCCGTTCGCCAGGATGCTGGAGGAGGCACGTTTTCGCGCGGGCGCCTTGTTCGCGGCTAAGGAAAGCACATTCGCAGGCGGTTTAATTGAGTTTAAACACGACAGCATGCCGCGCTGTTCTCTTTCGTTTCAGCCAACACCACAATCTCGTTTATACCGCCGCGCGTCGCCAATTGCCAGTGCCGAGTGTGAGACCACACCACTAATCTCGACAGTGGTTAGCGCTCCACGCCCAACGCCATCGGAGCTGTTATCGCGATCTCCGCGCGACGGAGATGGCTGGCATGTTTAGGCTACATTATTGCTTGTCCACTGCCTTGCTTTGATCATGCTGATGCTCGTTTCACGAACTATAAGTGCGCGCCACGGTGCCTTCTCGAGGGGCAACTGCATCGTGTTTTGGCCGCACTCGGCAGCAAACCGTCTCGCATGTGCACACATGCCAGTACCGCACTTTCCCGTCCACGCATAGAAGAACGCGAGGCCCGCATGCGCCTCGCAAAGATTAACGACAAACTGACTAGCAGCACCACTTCAGAGTTACAGAGAAAACGATGCACTTCCGCTCTAAGAGCGAATATGGAATACAATATTGACAGGTGTTGAACGCGCGTTAGGAGACCTGGACAACTAATTGGGGCTTCAAAACTGTGGATAGGCAAGCGGTACTTCCATATGTATGAAGGGTCCTTAAACAATATGTCAAGGTAGCATCAACCAATGCTTCGCAGGCGCGATCCCAAGCGCGGCTTCCCCGTGCCACGTATTCGGTGCGCAGTTTTCGCGCTTGCAAGGGACACCATGTTTTGACAAACAATCATCAAACGCAACACTTTGCTCCATACAGTGCGTACATTTCGTCAGCTAGCTTTTTCGATTGCATTCCCGCACGCAACTTCGCCACAGGATCGACGGCATCGATGTCATGTCATAGCGAAGCTCCAGCTCGGCAGCCGCCGGGAGAAATCTATTTCCTCGCCAACTAATGCACCGAATTTGGTGCGCCTAATTGCGTGTAAAAGAAAATGTTCAAATGCCGCGCCTGCAACAGCGCGATCTTCAACTGATGCCGAGCGCTGCCTCTTTTTTCTTTACTATTTTTTTTCTCAGTGATTGTGGAAAACTGTGAAATGGAAGAGAGAAAAAACAGTTCGACTGTGCGCTTTAAAGCTCCGTCACACAGCAATGGAACCGGATTTGGAAATTCTGTTAATTGCACAAGGCGATATGTATAAAGGGAACACAATTTATACGCCTCGATAAGATATACCAGTCATGTGTGAGTATGACTTTTACAATACCTTCACAGACATCACAGGCGTTTTCGATGGGATAAAATTTTTTAGACAGAACTTCCGTGAGTAGTTGCGTGCAATTCACACGATCGCGGTACCGCTTTGTACTGTTGAGATATGAAACTTTGTACTTCTTAACCTGCCAGTACTCGTGCATTATGGAAGGGGAAAAAAAAAGAGAGAGAGAGACGTCACCGCACCACCACACATTTTTCTCAGATGGAACAAGCAGCTTGTTTACATGGCTGCAGTAGTTCTCTCGTGACAACCCGTTGTTTTCTCTTGGGTGTGTTCCGATGCCTTACTTAGAGTTTACCTCCGAGCTACACGCACGACCGGTATGACCTCATTGCGCACTGTGTACGCCTTGCTTCGTCCTCGTCTATTCCCTTTGCGCGCGCATGCCAGTGACTTCGCAGCAGTAATCATTACATAGACAAGACAAAAAGAAATAACCAAAAGTGCCGCGTTTCTTCAAAGCAAGAGGCCCGTACATTTTCTCTGACTGTTCCTTCCCCATTTGTTTACCTGTTTAGCCATCACCTCACTTTGCTATATACATCAAGGCCATAGGCGCAGTTCCCGGTGGCTTCGTGGGACGAATGTAAAATAATAGGCGCGAGCTTGGCTTTCATTAAACGCAACACGAATGCGAAATCCGTGCAATGACGACGGCCGGCGTGTCTCAGCTTCCCTTACCTTGGCGTGCCAATGTATGTGCCATGAGTGAGGGAGCCGGTTCGAATTCGGAATTTTTCTCTACAGCAGCTTGCACATTCGCGATATTCCAGGGATGCAGCGGCAGGAGGTAGTCTTGTGCACTTTGGCGCGTCCATGCCATGGCATTACGCAACCGCCTCACAGCGCGTAATACGCGGGACATGAGCTGCCACAAGGAGAAATGTTCGCATGTAGGACAGGTGGCTCCCTCTGGCGGCGAAGAGTTCGACAAATACGTGATGCACCGCTCCCCCATCGGGCGGCCGCTCGTCCCTCTCTCTCTTTTTGCCCCGTTCTCGCGGCGTGTGGCATGCACAAATACGTTGCTCGAAAAAGTTTGTTTTCTTTAAATACAGCGCATGTCCAGCGCCCGCTTCCTTACCGATCTAAGTATATGGCGCGAACAAGGGTCGCCCAGCATCGCCTACACGCACGCATGACGAAAGGGCCAGTCGTACAGAAATAACGAGAGAAAGTGAGCCTGCACTGTGCAAGCATATTTCTGTCTCAGTAAGCACACTTCACCGCTCTGCTCCTTTATTTTATTTTCCTCTTGTTTTGGGCAACTCAGCAGTGCATTGTCTTGCAAGAAGAGCCACGTTGGCCTCGAACCAACTGCTTATCACCCTACAGCGCGCTGACAAGAAATGCCACTGTGACCCTGTACACAAGTATGAAAACAGCACGCGCCTCGCTGTCTACCGCGCGCACCCTCGCCCATTTGAATACAACGCAGTGAGCCCGGTTCTAGCGACAGCTACCTAGCTAATCTCACCTTTGCATTCATTTGCGTCGCTCAAAAGAGTTACACAATTGTGAATCGCACGGTGGTAGTTTACGGCCGCCCAGCTCGTAGGGCAAGAGGGCTGGCTCGTTATTGTTTCTCCGACGCACGCAAACCAACGAAGCCATGCGAATGCCGCTCAGGCACAGCGTCGCGCGTAGGCTCAATCATTTAAGAGGAAGCTTTATAGCTCGGGCCCAACTCCGACGCGGCCTATTCAAATACATGTAAAACGCAAAAACGTTTTTCTGAGATAACCCCTGGACCGATTTTGATGAAATTTGTCGCATTTGAAAGAGAAAGTTAAATTCTAGTGACTGTTGGAAGCGGGATTTCGATTTAGGGCTTGAATTTTCTTAAAACGATTTTCAAATATTTGACCGTTTGAAAAAAAACAGAAGCACGAAGTTTATAAATTCACAGCTCTGCATCAAGAACCGATATCGCGGTTCTGTAAACGGCATCCATTAGACCATTCAAAGCGGACAAATTCAATATGTCATTTTACATCTTACGTGAATTTGTTACGTTGGTTACAACGGTTTTGCAAAAGTTGTATTTCTCTATTATTAAATTTTTTTATATTCATGTGTAACATATCAATTTTGTCCGCTTTAGATGTACTATTAGATGCAATTCACAGAATTGTATTATCATTTTTAGTGGTTAAGTTACAGAGTTGTAAACTTGATAGTTTCCGTTTTTTGAAAATTTTCGATTTTTGCCAATTTTTAATAAAAAATTGACAATCTAACTCAAAAATTCGAAACCAACAGTCACTAGATTTTAAGTTTGTCTTTTAAATGCAACAAACCTCGTCAAATTTGGTGCAGTGGTTGCCGAGAAAAACGAATTCTCCTTTTCCATGTATTTAGATAGGAGCACTTGAGCTGAAGCTTCCTCTTAACGCTTGCACTGGAAAGAACAAATAACCGCCGTCTGTAGAAAACTCACTTTCAGCTGTTACACACTGGCCCGTGCCCGGCAATATTTTCCTCGCGCTTTGCTTCGCTGCGTACCCACATCAGCTATTGTTGTGAAATATGGGGCTTAACATATCAAACTTACTTAACTTAAATGCGCCCGCTGACCGTCACGCTCGGCGTATGTATGTAACCGAGTGCTACTGCCCGGCTCATACTCTTCTCTAAGGGAGTAGAAGAAGCGAGCCACTTCAAAGCGACAAAAATGCGCATCGACGAGCTTACGATTACCTCTTTCTTTTAATCATCAGTCCACTCTGGTTGCCTCAATCAGGGTCCAACCAAAGGCGACAACTGAGCTGCACGAACGACCGCCACGTCGCAACTCGGACAGACTGAGGGCGGGTGAAATGGGAGCAACACAACACACAGTGGCGAGCGCAAATGCAATCGAGCAAAGCTCGCCTTGCGAGGGCGAAAAAACAATGCTACCACGCCTTATGAATACATGCGTTTGCGCTCGCTCACCTGACCAAAGTTTACCGCGCGTGTCTCGTACGGCCGAACGCGAGATAATGGCATCATGCAAAAGAGGGTCAACGGAGCAGGAGATCGCAAATCCTGCGCATCACTGCCGAAGCACCAAGTGGGTAGCCCTGAAGAGGGCTGTTGGGTTCTTCAGAGGAGCTGATGCGCTGCTTGCAGACGACGCCGCGCACGCGTGCTGCTTAGCCTCCGAAACCGTAGAGGGTGCGGCCCTGACGCTTGAGGGCATACACCACGTCCATGGCTGTCACGGTCTTGCGCTTGGCGTGCTCAGTGTAGGTGACGGCGTCCCGGATCACGTTCTCGAGGAACACCTTGAGCACACCGCGTGTCTCCTCGTAGATCAGGCCAGAGATACGCTTGACACCACCACGGCGAGCGAGGCGACGGATGGCTGGCTTGGTGATGCCTTGGATGTTGTCACGCAACACCTTACGATGACGCTTCGCGCCACCCTTGCCGAGCCCCTTGCCGCCCTTGCCACGTCCAGACATCTCGGCTGTTGCTGCTGCTTCGAAGCGAGTCAGGAAAGCGAATGCCGCGTCCTTGCGCCGCGACTGAGCGAGGAAGCCGCGCCGAAGGGCGAGGAGGTGAAACGCGCGCCGATTGGCTCACGGGCAGCGCGGCCTCTCTTCGCGGGTGAGTCGCGGGTGGCAGCACTGAGCCCTGCTTAGGCCACGCACTGAGTTCACGACATGTGGCTGCGCAACACAATCGCGGAGTTTACTTTTTTTTTTTTCTTATGTTTTTTTCTTTTTGGCATTTCTGACTGCAACGTAGGCTGATGTTCAACCCGCCTCCCTCCTTCTTTTGCTCAACTCGCCAAGAGAAAAACAAACGTGTCAACAATGTTATTGTGCTATGTTGCACGCACCCACTGCTCGTTTCGCGCCCCAGGAACAGGTTTATTGTCTTCTCATAATTATTATTACTCGTTCTATTCACCGGTAGCTCGGCTACGCTTTCAAGTGCACCCTGGTCATTGCCGCAAAGCACACCGTGCGCACAGCTTCAAACTCCGCCACGCCAACATCGTTCACTTGATCACTAGTCGCGAAACAGGGCGCGTTCATGCTCTGTTCGCCTCAGGCGTTTCAAATTTCGCACGCCGGCACCGCTGACTGGTGCCTACACGACCGTCAAATTTCGTCGCGATAGCTTACGTAGCCTCGTAGATAACGTCAGCGAAATCAGCCTAAGACGCGCGCGCGAGCCCAATTCAGCATTCTAGGGGACGGAAGAGAGCGAGGGAACTGTTTGCGCCGCTCCTCACTCCTCCCTCTCCCATCGCCCGTGCGAAGGCAGCTACGCAGGGCGCGCGCGCGGAACCGCTAGCTATGCAGTATGCGGAGAGCGCGCGCATCTCTTCTTTTCCCACTTCAAAGTCACTTACTACTGCTACATTTGTAATAACAGTGTAAAATTTCCCCTTAGGCAGTGCTGCTTCGTGAACGTGCGCACCCATTTCCGCTCGCCAGCCACCGCTACAGCAATGCGGCTCTGAATTTCAGTCCGGAGCATACGTGCGGGCGGCCGCCGAGAGGGCATTCTAGCAGACGGAGCGACCGATGGCATTAGTTCTAGCAGCCATAGAGGCACACCTCAGGGCCCGCAAAAGCGCGTCGAACGACAAGAAGAAACAAAACGGTAAAAAGAAAAAAAAAGGAGGGATGAGGGCTGCCTGCTTTTAAAAAAGTTGCGCTACATCAGAATTAAGTAAACGTGCAGCAACGACCGCCTCATCATCCTCGGTGTGTGAAACACGCGCCGTGGTAATTAGTGCATGCAGGCCAACGTGGCCGCTCGCGCAGAGTCGCCTCACGCGCCCCATACTTGCTTAGTGTGTGTTGTTTTGCTGAGCCCCATGGCGTTCCGTGCGGTTCTGCTACAAAAGTTGTAGCACACGCGCTGTCCGACCGCGCACGCCGCGTGTTTGAAAACAAGAAGTAGTAGTAAGTGCCGTTGAGATAGTAAAAGAAGAGAAGAGTGCAGTACCGTAGCTGTCTCTCGCTTAGGGGGTCACCTCAACAGTACTACACGGGGGAGGGTAAGGAGAATAAAGGAGCCAAGAGAAACAAAGATTAAAGAGGACGAGCGGAAGGCCGTGAAGAAAAAAAAAAAGAGAGAGAAGCGTGAAACGGGGCCTATGGCAGCGTGGTAAGGTTCGACGACTCAAAGAGCTGGGAAGGCTCTTTTGAGTAAAACCGCAAAACCCCTAGGAAACGAGAAAGTCCTCAGGACGGGCTATGGGGAGTCCAAGGCGTCGATTAGGATTTCACGAGCTGAGAGATATATGCAGTGCATATATCTATAATAAAAGTGCATATATCATATAAAAGGGACTCTCACGGGCCTATCGGCCCGTGAGAGTCCCTTTTTGTGTGTGTTGTTGTGCTGCGCGCATGGCGTTGTGTGCGTGTCTGATACAAAACTTTCAGCACACGCGCTGTCGCAATGAGAATACGACAGCGCGCGCCGGGTGTGTGTAAACGAGGAAGCGTCGAACAGAGGGAACGGACGGAATTGTCGAGATTCTCACTACATCCCAATGCCAATGCAGACACTTTGGGTGGCTCTGAGAAGAGCCGTTGGGTGTTGGCTGCGCGGACGAGCGCTCGGTCGCCTACTTGGAGCTGGTGTACTTGGTGACGGCTTTGGTGCCCTCGGACACGGCGTGTTTGGCCAGCTCTCCGGGCAACAGCAGACGCACGGCAGTCTGGATCTCCCGGCTCGTGATGGTCGAGCGCTTGTTGTAGTGAGCCAGACGGGACGACTCCGCGGCGATACGCTCGAAGATGTCGTTCACGAAGCTGTTCATGATAGACATGGCCTTGCTGGAGACTCCAGTGTCCGGGTGCACCTGCTTCAGCACCTTGTAGATATAGATGGAGAAGCTCTCCTTCCTGCGGCGCTTCTTCTTCTTCTTGTCGGTGGCGCGCACGTTCTTCTGCGCCTTGCCGGCCTTCTTCACGGCCTTACCGCTGGGCTGGGGAGGCATGTCAGTAGCCGAGCAAACGAGATCGGAATACGCGCGACCGGTCGCGCGCGCCGCGTTTTTATCGCGGGAGGGTGGTGTTCACGCGACCCCGCAAAGCCGCGCTCGCCATTGGTCCGCGCGGCTTCTCTCCCTTTCCCTCGCGCTTTCCTTTGGGACCGGCGGCGGCGAGAGCGGCGAAGGCGCTACGAGCACGGCTCAAATCGCTCACAGATCGCCACTGTGCAAGTCGTTGCTTGCTACTCAGTCTACGCATCAACAGCACCAGCATGTCCGGACGCGGCAAAGGCGGCAAGGCGAAGGGCAAGAGCAAGACGCGTTCCAGCCGCGCGGGTCTCCAGTTCCCCGTGGGCCGTATCCACCGTCTCCTGCGCAAGGGAAACTACGCCGAGCGCGTCGGAGCGGGCGCTCCCGTCTACCTCGCGGCCGTCCTCGAGTACCTGGCTGCCGAAGTGCTCGAGCTCGCTGGCAACGCGGCTCGTGACAACAAGAAGACCAGGATCATCCCCCGCCACCTGCAGCTCGCCATCCGCAACGACGAGGAGCTGAACAAGCTGCTCTCCGGCGTGACGATCGCGCAGGGTGGCGTCTTGCCCAACATCCAAGCTGTGCTTCTCCCAAAGAAGACCGAGAAGAAGGCGTAAGCGAGCTCCCAGCCGCCGGACTACAGTCGCGCTCGTCGCACAACCCAACGGTCCTTGTCAGGACCACCGAAATGCGTGTGACGGCAGGGTTTTGCTTGGCAATCCCGTTCTCTGCGCCCGTTTCCCTCTGTTTGAATTAGCGCAACCGTGCCTCTTGAACTGACGCTGCTGCTAGCTAGCTGGCATTTCAGTGCACGAATGTAGATGGAAAGCGAGCTTCCGGGTGCCCGGGGGCGCACAGGGACGAGCCTCACTGCAATTAGCGTACGATTCGCGTAGTGGAATGTGATAGGCGATTGGGCCCTTAAAAACAAACAAACAAAAAATGGGCCATATCCGCAACCAGCATGCACTTATGAGCCAGGCAGGTATGCATGAGGAACGTGAACAAACGCATGCATGGCATACCAATACACAAAAGCTTGCACGCCACATCGGCCGCATTAATTTCGTTTTCGGGCGCGGCTTCTTCGCATGAATGCGCGCACCGTTTTGCAACGAACACGCATATTGTTTAATTTTTTTCCCCCTCTCTCTTCTTGTTCGTGCTCGAAAGCGCGCAATACTTACCATATGCATACCAAACAGGCACCACCTCGCACCGGCAGCCCACCACAGGCACACACAAAAAAAAATATTAATAATAAAAAATAACAACAAAACAGACAGACCGAGAGGGTACGGTTGGAGTACGTGGTCTCGCGTGCTCCCGTGGCCGAAGCAAACATGTAGGTGGTCCTGAGAAGGACCGTTTTGTGTTGCTTGCCTGACCGAGGCTGCGGCGCAGACAGCGGCCGAACTTAGGCGCGCTCGCCACGGATGCGCCGGGCCAGCTGGATGTCCTTCGGCATGATGGTAACGCGCTTGGCGTGGATGGCGCACAGGTTGGTGTCCTCGAAGAGACCGACCAGGTATGCCTCGCTGGCCTCCTGAAGGGCCATCACAGCCGAACTCTGGAATCGGAGGTCGGTCTTGAAATCCTGAGCGATTTCCCTCACCAAGCGCTGGAACGGCAGCTTGCGGATGAGAAGTTCGGTCGACTTCTGGTAGCGGCGAATTTCACGAAGGGCCACGGTTCCAGGCCTGTACCGATGCGGTTTCTTAACCCCACCTGTGGCAGGTGCACTCTTGCGAGCAGCCTTGGTAGCAAGCTGCTTACGCGGAGCCTTCCCACCGGTGCTCTTACGGGCGGTTTGCTTGGTCCTGGCCATGGCGAACGGAGCGAGCGTCCGAACTCGTCGACTGCCGGAGTGAAAATGACCCCTGCGCCGCGCGCGTCGTGCTTCGCCGCACTACTCTTCTCCTCTCCAACTCACCCGCCGATTGGCCAGCGCCCGCACAGCCGTCTCGGGCGGTGCGCGCGCCGCCGCCGTTCGCCAGGATGCTGGAGGAGGCACGTTTTCGTGCGGGCGCCTTGTTCGCGGCTAAGGAAAGCACATTCGCAGGCGGTTTAATTGAGTTTAAACACGACAGCATGCCACGCTGTTCTCTTTCGTTTCAGCCAACACCACAATCTCGTTTATACCGCCGCGCGTCGCCAATTGCCAGTGCCGAGTGTGAGACCACACCACTAATCTCGACAGTGGTTAGCGCTCCACGCCCAACGCCATCGGAGCTGTTATCGCGATCTCCGCGCGACGGAGATGGCTGGCATGTTTAGGCTACATTATTGCTTGTCCACTGCCTTGCTTTGATCATGCTGATGCTCGTTTCACGAACTATAAGTGCGCGCCACGGTGCCTTCTCGAGGGGCAACTGCATCGTGTTTTGGCCGCACTCGGCAGCAAACCGTCTCGCATGTGCACACATGCCAGTACCGCACTTTCCCGTCCACGCATAGAAGAACGCGAGGCCCGCATGCGCCTCGCAAAGATTAACGACAAACTGACTAGCAGCACCACTTCAGAGTTACAGAGAAAACGATGCACTTCCGCTCTAAGAGCGAATATGGAATACAATATTGACAGGTGTTGAACGCGCGTTAGGAGACCTGGACAACTAATTGGGGCTTCAAAACTGTGGATAGGCAAGCGGTACTTCCATATGTATGAAGGGTCCTTAAACAATATGTCAAGGTAGCATCAACCAATGCTTCGCAGGCGCGATCCCAAGCGCGGCTTCCCCGTGCCACGTATTCGGTGCGCAGTTTTCGCGCTTGCAAGGGACACCATGTTTTGACAAACAATCATCAAACGCAACACTTTGCTCCATACAGTGCGTACATTTCGTCAGCTAGCTTTTTCGATTGCATTCCCGCACGCAACTTCGCCACAGGATCGACGGCATCGATGTCATGTCATAGCGAAGCTCCAGCTCGGCAGCCGCCGGGAGAAATCTATTTCCTCGCCAACTAATGCACCGAATTTGGTGCGCCTAATTGCGTGTAAAAGAAAATGTTCAAATGCCGCGCCTGCAACAGCGCGATCTTCAACTGATGCCGAGCGCTGCCTCTTTTTTCTTTACTATTTTTTTTCTCAGTGATTGTGGAAAACTGTGAAATGGAAGAGAGAAAAAACAGTTCGACTGTGCGCTTTAAAGCTCCGTCACACAGCAATGGAACCGGATTTGGAAATTCTGTTAATTGCACAAGGCGATATGTATAAAGGGAACACAATTTATACGCCTCGATAAGATATACCAGTCATGTGTGAGTATGACTTTTACAATACCTTCACAGACATCACAGGCGTTTTCGATGGGATAAAATTTTTTAGACAGAACTTCCGTGAGTAGTTGCGTGCAATTCACACGATCGCGGTACCGCTTTGTACTGTTGAGATATGAAACTTTGTACTTCTTAACCTGCCAGTACTCGTGCATTATGGAAGGGGAAAAAAAAAGAGAGAGAGAGACGTCACCGCACCACCACACATTTTTCTCAGATGGAACAAGCAGCTTGTTTACATGGCTGCAGTAGTTCTCTCGTGACAACCCGTTGTTTTCTCTTGGGTGTGTTCCGATGCCTTACTTAGAGTTTACCTCCGAGCTACACGCACGACAGGTATGACCTCATTGCGCACTGTGTACGCCTTGCTTCGTCCTCGTCTATTCCCTTTGCGCGCGCATGCCAGTGACTTCGCAGCAGTAATCATTACATAGACAAGACAAAAAGAAATAACCAAAAGTGCCGCGTTTCTTCAAAGCAAGAGGCCCGTACATTTTCTCTGACTGTTCCTTCCCCATTTGTTTACCTGTTTAGCCATCACCTCACTTTGCTATATACATCAAGGCCATAGGCGCAGTTCCCGGTGGCTTCGTGGGACGAATGTAAAATAATAGGCGCGAGATTGGCTTTCATTAAACGCAACACGAATGCGAAATCCGTGCAATGACGACGGCCGGCGTGTCTCAGCTTCCCTTACCTTGGCGTGCCAATGTATGTGCCATGAGTGAGGGAGCCGGTTCGAATTCGGAATTTTTCTCTACAGCAGCTTGCACATTCGCGATATTCCAGGGATGCAGCGGCAGGAGGTAGTCTTGTGCACTTTGGCGCGTCCATGCCATGGCATTACGCAACCGCCTCACAGCGCGTAATACGCGGGACATGAGCTGCCACAAGGAGAAATGTTCGCATGTAGGACAGGTGGCTCCCTCTGGCGGCGAAGAGTTCGACAAATACGTGATGCACCGCTCCCCCATCGGGCGGCCGCTCGTCCCTCTCTCTCTTTTTGCCCCGTTCTCGCGGCGTGTGGCATGCACAAATACGTTGCTCGAAAAAGTTTGTTTTCTTTAAATACAGCGCATGTCCAGCGCCCGCTTCCTTACCGATCTAAGTATATGGCGCGAACAAGGGTCGCCCAGCATCGCCTACACGCACGCATGACGAAAGGGCCAGTCGTACAGAAATAACGAGAGAAAGTGAGCCTGCACTGTGCAAGCATATTTCTGTCTCAGTAAGCACACTTCACCGCTCTGCTCCTTTATTTTATTTTCCTCTTGTTTTGGGCAACTCAGCAGTGCATTGTCTTGCAAGAAGAGCCACGTTGGCCTCGAACCAACTGCTTATCACCCTACAGCGCGCTGACAAGAAATGCCACTGTGACCCTGTACACAAGTATGAAAACAGCACGCGCCTCGCTGTCTACCGCGCGCACCCTCGCCCATTTGAATACAACGCAGTGAGCCCGGTTCTAGCGACAGCTACCTAGCTAATCTCACCTTTGCATTCATTTGCGTCGCTCAAAAGAGTTACACAATTGTGAATCGCACGGTGGTAGTTTACGGCCGCCCAGCTCGTAGGGCAAGAGGGCTGGCTCGTTATTGTTTCTCCGACGCACGCAAACCAACGAAGCCATGCGAATGCCGCTCAGGCACAGCGTCGCGCGTAGGCTCAATCATTTAAGAGGAAGCTTTATAGCTCGGGCCCAACTCCGACGCGGCCTATTCAAATACATGTAAAACGCAAAAACGTTTTTCTGAGATAACCCCTGGACCGATTTTGATGAAATTTGTCGCATTTGAAAGAGAAAGTTAAATTCTAGTGACTGTTGGAAGCGGGATTTCGATTTAGGGCTTGAATTTTCTTAAAACGATTTTCAAATATTTGACCGTTTGAAAAAAAACAGAAGCACGAAGTTTATAAATTCACAGCTCTGCATCAAGAACCGATATCGCGGTTCTGTAAACGGCATCCATTAGACCATTCAAAGCGGACAAATTCAATATGTCATTTTACATCTTACGTGAATTTGTTACGTTGGTTACAACGGTTTTGCAAAAGTTGTATTTCTCTATTATTAAATTTTTTTATATTCATGTGTAACATATCAATTTTGTCCGCTTTAGATGTACTATTAGATGCAATTCACAGAATTGTATTATCGTTTTTAGTGGTTAAGTTACAGAGTTGTAAACTTGATAGTTTCCGTTTTTTGAAAATTTTCGATTTTTGCCAATTTTTAATAAAAAATTGACAATCTAACTCAAAAATTCGAAACCAACAGTCACTAGATTTTAAGTTTGTCTTTTAAATGCAACAAACCTCGTCAAATTTGGTGCAGTGGTTGCCGAGAAAAACGAATTCTCCTTTTCCATGTATTTAGATAGGAGCACTTGAGCTGAAGCTTCCTCTTAACGCTTGCACTGGAAAGAACAAATAACCGCCGTCTGTAGAAAACTCACTTTCAGCTGTTACACACTGGCCCGTGCCCGGCAATATTTTCCTCGCGCTTTGCTTCGCTGCGTACCCACATCAGCTATTGTTGTGAAATATGGGGCTTAACATATCAAACTTACTTAACTTAAATGCGCCCGCTGACCGTCACGCTCGGCGTATGTATGTAACCGAGTGCTACTGCCCGGCTCATACTCTTCTCTAAGGGAGTAGAAGAAGCGAGCCACTTCAAAGCGACAAAAATGCGCATCGACGAGCTTACGATTACCTCTTTCTTTTAATCATCAGTCCACTCTGGTTGCCTCAATCAGGGTCCAACCAAAGGCGACAACTGAGCTGCACGAACGACCGCCACGTCGCAACTCGGACAGACTGAGGGCGGGTGAAATGGGAGCAACACAACACACAGTGGCGAGCGCAAATGCAATCGAGCAAAGCTCGCCTTGCGAGGGCGAAAAAACAATGCTACCACGCCTTATGAATACATGCGTTTGCGCTCGCTCACCTGACCAAAGTTTACCGCGCGTGTCTCGTACGGCCGAACGCGAGATAATGGCATCATGCAAAAGAGGGTCAACGGAGCAGGAGATCGCAAATCCTGCGCATCACTGCCGAAGCACCAAGTGGGTAGCCCTGAAGAGGGCTGTTGGGTTCTTCAGAGGAGCTGATGCGCTGCTTGCAGACGACGCCGCGCACGCGTGCTGCTTAGCCTCCGAAACCGTAGAGGGTGCGGCCCTGACGCTTGAGGGCATACACCACGTCCATGGCTGTCACGGTCTTGCGCTTGGCGTGCTCAGTGTAGGTGACGGCGTCCCGGATCACGTTCTCGAGGAACACCTTGAGCACACCGCGTGTCTCCTCGTAGATCAGGCCAGAGATACGCTTGACACCACCACGGCGAGCGAGGCGACGGATGGCTGGCTTGGTGATGCCTTGGATGTTGTCACGCAACACCTTACGATGACGCTTCGCGCCACCCTTGCCGAGCCCCTTGCCGCCCTTGCCACGTCCAGACATCTCGGCTGTTGCTGCTGCTTCGAAGCGAGTCAGGAAAGCGAATGCCGCGTCCTTGCGCCGCGACTGAGCGAGGGAGCCGCGCCGAAGGGCGAGGAGGTGAAACGCGCGCCGATTGGCTCACGGGCAGCGCGGCCTCTCTTCGCGGGTGAGTCGCGGGTGGCAGCACTGAGCCCTGCTTAGGCCACGCACTGAGTTCACGACATGTGGCTGCGCAACACAATCGCGGAGTTTACTTTTTTTTTTTCTTATGTTTTTTTCTTTTTGGCATTTCTGACTGCAACGTAGGCTGATGTTCAACCCGCCTCCCTCCTTCTTTTGCTCAACTCGCCAAGAGAAAAACAAACGTGTCAACAATGTTATTGTGCTATGTTGCACGCACCCACTGCTCGTTTCGCGCCCCAGGAACAGGTTTATTGTCTTCTCATAATTATTATTACTCGTTCTATTCACCGGTAGCTCGGCTACGCTTTCAAGTGCACCCTGGTCATTGCCGCAAAGCACACCGTGCGCACAGCTTCAAACTCCGCCATGCCAACATCGTTCACTTGATCACTAGTCGCGAAACAGGGCGCGTTCATGCTCTGTTCGCCTCAGGCGTTTCAAATTTCGCACGCCGGCACCGCTGACTGGTGCCTACACGACCGTCAAATTTCGTCGCGATAGCTTACGTAGCCTCGTAGATAACGTCAGCGAAATCAGCCTAAGACGCGCGCGCGAGCCCAATTCAGCATTCTAGGGGACGGAAGAGAGCGAGGGAACTGTTTGCGCCGCTCCTCACTCCTCCCTCTCCCATCGCCCGTGCGAAGGCAGCTACGCAGGGCGCGCGCGCGGAACCGCTAGCTATGCAGTATGCGGAGAGCGCGCGCATCTCTTCTTTTCCCACTTCAAAGTCACTTACTACTGCTACATTTGTAATAACAGTGTAAAATTTCCCCTTAGGCAGTGCTGCTTCGTGAACGTGCGCACCCATTTCCGCTCGCCAGCCACCGCTACAGCAATGCGGCTCTGAATTTCAGTCCGGAGCATACGTGCGGGCGGCCGCCGAGAGGGCATTCTAGCAGACGGAGCGACCGATGGCATTAGTTCTAGCAGCCATAGAGGCACACCTCAGGGCCCGCAAAAGCGCGTCGAACGACAAGAAGAAACAAAACGGTAAAAAGAAAAAAAAAAGGAGGGATGAGGGCTGCCTGCTTTTAAAAAAGTTGCGCTACATCAGAATTAAGTAAACGTGCAGCAACGACCGCCTCATCATCCTCGGTGTGTGAAACACGCGCCGTGGTAATTAGTGCATGCAGGCCAACGTGGCCGCTCGCGCAGAGTCGCCTCACGCGCCCCATACTTGCTTAGTGTGTGTTGTTTTGCTGAGCCCCATGGCGTTCCGTGCGGTTCTGCTACAAAAGTTGTAGCACACGCGCTGTCCGACCGCGCACGCCGCGTGTTTGAAAACAAGAAGTAGTAGTAAGTGCCGTTGAGATGGTAAAAGAAGAGAAGAGTGCAGTACCGTAGCTGTCTCTCGCTTAGGGGGTCACCTCAACAGTACTACACGGGGGAGGGTAAGGAGAATAAAGGAGCCAAGAGAAACAAAGATTAAAGAGGACGAGCGGAAGGCCGTGAAGAAAAAAAAAAAAGAGAGAGAAGCGTGAAACGGGGCCTATGGCAGCGTGGTAAGGTTCGACGACTCAAAGAGCTGGGAAGGCTCTTTTGAGTAAAACCGCAAAACCCCTAGGAAACGAGAAAGTCCTCAGGACGGGCTATGGGGAGTCCAAGGCGTCGATTAGGATTTCACGAGCTGAGAGATATATGCAGTGCATATATCTATAATAAAAGTGCATATATCATATAAAAGGGACTCTCACGGGCCTATCGGCCCGTGAGAGTCCCTTTTTGTGTGTGTTGTTGTGCTGCGCGCATGGCGTTGTGTGCGTGTCTGATACAAAACTTTCAGCACACGCGCTGTCGCAATGAGAATACGACAGCGCGCGCCGGGTGTGTGTAAACGAGGAAGCGTCGAACAGAGGGAACGGACGGAATTGTCGAGATTCTCACTACATCCCAATGCCAATGCAGACACTTTGGGTGGCTCTGAGAAGAGCCGTTGGGTGTTGGCTGCGCGGACGAGCGCTCGGTCGCCTACTTGGAGCTGGTGTACTTGGTGACGGCTTTGGTGCCCTCGGACACGGCGTGTTTGGCCAGCTCTCCGGGCAACAGCAGACGCACGGCAGTCTGGATCTCCCGGCTCGTGATGGTCGAGCGCTTGTTGTAGTGAGCCAGACGGGACGACTCCGCGGCGATACGCTCGAAGATGTCGTTCACGAAGCTGTTCATGATAGACATGGCCTTGCTGGAGACTCCAGTGTCCGGGTGCACCTGCTTCAGCACCTTGTAGATATAGATGGAGAAGCTCTCCTTCCTGCGGCGCTTCTTCTTCTTCTTGTCGGTGGCGCGCACGTTCTTCTGCGCCTTGCCGGCCTTCTTCACGGCCTTACCGCTGGGCTGGGGAGGCATGTCAGTAGCCGAGCAAACGAGATCGGAATACGCGCGACCGGTCGCGCGCGCCGCGTTTTTATCGCGGGAGGGTGGTGTTCACGCGACCCCGCAAAGCCGCGCTCGCCATTGGTCCGCGCGGCTTCTCTCCCTTTCCCTCGCGCTTTCCTTTGGGACCGGCGGCGGCGAGAGCGGCGAAGGCGCTACGAGCACGGCTCAAATCGCTCACAGATCGCCACTGTGCAAGTCGTTGCTTGCTACTCAGTCTACGCATCAACAGCACCAGCATGTCCGGACGCGGCAAAGGCGGCAAGGCGAAGGGCAAGAGCAAGACGCGTTCCAGCCGCGCGGGTCTCCAGTTCCCCGTGGGCCGTATCCACCGTCTCCTGCGCAAGGGAAACTACGCCGAGCGCGTCGGAGCGGGCGCTCCCGTCTACCTCGCGGCCGTCCTCGAGTACCTGGCTGCCGAAGTGCTCGAGCTCGCTGGCAACGCGGCTCGTGACAACAAGAAGACCAGGATCATCCCCCGCCACCTGCAGCTCGCCATCCGCAACGACGAGGAGCTGAACAAGCTGCTCTCCGGCGTGACGATCGCGCAGGGCGGCGTCTTGCCCAACATCCAAGCTGTGCTTCTCCCAAAGAAGACCGAGAAGAAGGCGTAAGCGAGCTCCCAGCCGCCGGACTACAGTCGCGCTCGTCGCACAACCCAACGGTCCTTGTCAGGACCACCGAAATGCGTGTGACGGCAGGGTTTTGCTTGGCAATCCCGTTCTCTGCGCCCGTTTCCCTCTGTTTGAATTAGCGCAACCGTGCCTCTTGAACTGACGCTGCTGCTAGCTAGCTGGCATTTCAGTGCACGAATGTAGATGGAAAGCGAGCTTCCGGGTGCCCGGGGGCGCACAGGGACGAGCCTCACTGCAATTAGCGTACGATTCGCGTAGTGGAATGTGATAGGCGATTGGGCCCTTAAAAACAAACAAACAAAAAATGGGCCATATCCGCAACCAGCATGCACTTATGAGCCAGGCAGGTATGCATGAGGAACGTGAACAAACGCATGCATGGCATACCAATACACAAAAGCTTGCACGCCACATCGGCCGCATTAATTTCGTTTTCGGGCGCGGCTTCTTCGCATGAATGCGCGCACCGTTTTGCAACGAACACGCATATTGTTTAATTTTTTTTCCCCCTCTCTCTTCTTGTTCGTGCTCGAAAGCGCGCAATACTTACCATATGCATACCAAACAGGCACCACCTCGCACCGGCAGCCCACCACAGGCACACACAAAAAAAAATATTAATAATAAAAAATAACAACAAAACAGACAGACCGAGAGGGTACGGTTGGAGTACGTGGTCTCGCGTGCTCCCGTGGCCGAAGCAAACATGTAGGTGGTCCTGAGAAGGACCGTTTTGTGTTGCTTGCCTGACCGAGGCTGCGGCGCAGACAGCGGCCGAACTTAGGCGCGCTCGCCACGGATGCGCCGGGCCAGCTGGATGTCCTTCGGCATGATGGTAACGCGCTTGGCGTGGATGGCGCACAGGTTGGTGTCCTCGAAGAGACCGACCAGGTATGCCTCGCTGGCCTCCTGAAGGGCCATCACAGCCGAACTCTGGAATCGGAGGTCGGTCTTGAAATCCTGAGCGATTTCCCTCACCAAGCGCTGGAACGGCAGCTTGCGGATGAGAAGTTCGGTCGACTTCTGGTAGCGGCGAATTTCACGAAGGGCCACGGTTCCAGGCCTGTACCGATGCGGTTTCTTAACCCCACCTGTGGCAGGTGCACTCTTGCGAGCAGCCTTGGTAGCAAGCTGCTTACGCGGAGCCTTCCCACCGGTGCTCTTACGGGCGGTTTGCTTGGTCCTGGCCATGGCGAACGGAGCGAGCGTCCGAACTCGTCGACTGCCGGAGTGAAAATGACCCCTGCGCCGCGCGCGTCGTGCTTCGCCGCACTACTCTTCTCCTCTCCAACTCACCCGCCGATTGGCCAGCGCCCGCACAGCCGTCTCGGGCGGTGCGCGCGCCGCCGCCGTTCGCCAGGATGCTGGAGGAGGCACGTTTTCGCGCGGGCGCCTTGTTCGCGGCTAAGGAAAGCACATTCGCAGGCGGTTTAATTGAGTTTAAACACGACAGCATGCCGCGCTGTTCTCTTTCGTTTAAGCCAACACCACAATCTCGTTTATACCGCCGCGCGTCGCCAATTGCCAGTGCCGAGTGTGAGACCACACCACTAATCTCGACAGTGGTTAGCGCTCCACGCCCAACGCCATCGGAGCTGTTATCGCGATCTCCGCGCGACGGAGATGGCTGGCATGTTTAGGCTACATTATTGCTTGTCCACTGCCTTGCTTTGATCATGCTGATGCTCGTTTCACGAACTATAAGTGCGCGCCACGGTGCCTTCTCGAGGGGCAACTGCATCGTGTTTTGGCCGCACTCGGCAGCAAACCGTCTCGCATGTGCACACATGCCAGTACCGCACTTTCCCGTCCACGCATAGAAGAACGCGAGGCCCGCATGCGCCTCGCAAAGATTAACGACAAACTGACTAGCAGCACCACTTCAGAGTTACAGAGAAAACGATGCACTTCCGCTCTAAGAGCGAATATGGAATACAATATTGACAGGTGTTGAACGCGCGTTAGGAGACCTGGACAACTAATTGGGGCTTCAAAACTGTGGATAGGCAAGCGGTACTTCCATATGTATGAAGGGTCCTTAAACAATATGTCAAGGTAGCATCAACCAATGCTTCGCAGGCGCGATCCCAAGCGCGGCTTCCCCGTGCCACGTATTCGGTGCGCAGTTTTCGCGCTTGCAAGGGACACCATGTTTTGACAAACAATCATCAAACGCAACACTTTGCTCCATACAGTGCGTACATTTCGTCAGCTAGCTTTTTCGATTGCATTCCCGCACGCAACTTCGCCACAGGATCGACGGCATCGATGTCATGTCATAGCGAAGCTCCAGCTCGGCAGCCGCCGGGAGAAATCTATTTCCTCGCCAACTAATGCACCGAATTTGGTGCGCCTAATTGCGTGTAAAAGAAAATGTTCAAATGCCGCGCCTGCAACAGCGCGATCTTCAACTGATGCCGAGCGCTGCCTCTTTTTTCTTTACTATTTTTTTTCTCAGTGATTGTGGAAAACTGTGAAATGGAAGAGAGAAAAAACAGTTCGACTGTGCGCTTTAAAGCTCCGTCACACAGCAATGGAACCGGATTTGGAAATTCTGTTAATTGCACAAGGCGATATGTATAAAGGGAACACAATTTATACGCCTCGATAAGATATACCAGTCATGTGTGAGTATGACTTTTACAATACCTTCACAGACATCACAGGCGTTTTCGATGGGATAAAATTTTTTAGACAGAACTTCCGTGAGTAGTTGCGTGCAATTCACACGATCGCGGTACCGCTTTGTACTGTTGAGATATGAAACTTTGTACTTCTTAACCTGCCAGTACTCGTGCATTATGGAAGGGGAAAAAAAAAGAGAGAGAGAGACGTCACCGCACCACCACACATTTTTCTCAGATGGAACAAGCAGCTTGTTTACATGGCTGCAGTAGTTCTCTCGTGACAACCCGTTGTTTTCTCTTGGGTGTGTTCCGATGCCTTACTTAGAGTTTACCTCCGAGCTACACGCACGACCGGTATGACCTCATTGCGCACTGTGTACGCCTTGCTTCGTCCTCGTCTATTCCCTTTGCGCGCGCATGCCAGTGACTTCGCAGCAGTAATCATTACATAGACAAGACAAAAAGAAATAACCAAAAGTGCCGCGTTTCTTCAAAGCAAGAGGCCCGTACATTTTCTCTGACTGTTCCTTCCCCATTTGTTTACCTGTTTAGCCATCACCTCACTTTGCTATATACATCAAGGCCATAGGCGCAGTTCCCGGTGGCTTCGTGGGACGAATGTAAAATAATAGGCGCGAGCTTGGCTTTCATTAAACGCAACACGAATGCGAAATCCGTGCAATGACGACGGCCGGCGTGTCTCAGCTTCCCTTACCTTGGCGTGCCAATGTATGTGCCATGAGTGAGGGAGCCGGTTCGAATTCGGAATTTTTCTCTACAGCAGCTTGCACATTCGCGATATTCCAGGGATGCAGCGGCAGGAGGTAGTCTTGTGCACTTTGGCGCGTCCATGCCATGGCATTACGCAACCGCCTCACAGCGCGTAATACGCGGGACATGAGCTGCCACAAGGAGAAATGTTCGCATGTAGGACAGGTGGCTCCCTCTGGCGGCGAAGAGTTCGACAAATACGTGATGCACCGCTCCCCCATCGGGCGGCCGCTCGTCCCTCTCTCTCTTTTTGCCCCGTTCTCGCGGCGTGTGGCATGCACAAATACGTTGCTCGAAAAAGTTTGTTTTCTTTAAATACAGCGCATGTCCAGCGCCCGCTTCCTTACCGATCTAAGTATATGGCGCGAACAAGGGTCGCCCAGCATCGCCTACACGCACGCATGACGAAAGGGCCAGTCGTACAGAAATAACGAGAGAAAGTGAGCCTGCACTGTGCAAGCATATTTCTGTCTCAGTAAGCACACTTCACCGCTCTGCTCCTTTATTTTATTTTCCTCTTGTTTTGGGCAACTCAGCAGTGCATTGTCTTGCAAGAAGAGCCACGTTGGCCTCGAACCAACTGCTTATCACCCTACAGCGCGCTGACAAGAAATGCCACTGTGACCCTGTACACAAGTATGAAAACAGCACGCGCCTCGCTGTCTACCGCGCGCACCCTCGCCCATTTGAATACAACGCAGTGAGCCCGGTTCTAGCGACAGCTACCTAGCTAATCTCACCTTTGCATTCATTTGCGTCGCTCAAAAGAGTTACACAATTGTGAATCGCACGGTGGTAGTTTACGGCCGCCCAGCTCGTAGGGCAAGAGGGCTGGCTCGTTATTGTTTCTCCGACGCACGCAAACCAACGAAGCCATGCGAATGCCGCTCAGGCACAGCGTCGCGCGTAGGCTCAATCATTTAAGAGGAAGCTTTATAGCTCGGGCCCAACTCCGACGCGGCCTATTCAAATACATGTAAAACGCAAAAACGTTTTTCTGAGATAACCCCTGGACCGATTTTGATGAAATTTGTCGCATTTGAAAGAGAAAGTTAAATTCTAGTGACTGTTGGAAGCGGGATTTCGATTTAGGGCTTGAATTTTCTTAAAACGATTTTCAAATATTTGACCGTTTGAAAAAAAACAGAAGCACGAAGTTTATAAATTCACAGCTCTGCATCAAGAACCGATATCGCGGTTCTGTAAACGGCATCCATTAGACCATTCAAAGCGGACAAATTCAATATGTCATTTTACATCTTACGTGAATTTGTTACGTTGGTTACAACGGTTTTGCAAAAGTTGTATTTCTCTATTATTAAATTTTTTTATATTCATGTGTAACATATCAATTTTGTCCGCTTTAGATGTACTATTAGATGCAATTCACAGAATTGTATTATCATTTTTAGTGGTTAAGTTACAGAGTTGTAAACTTGATAGTTTCCGTTTTTTGAAAATTTTCGATTTTTGCCAATTTTTAATAAAAAATTGACAATCTAACTCAAAAATTCGAAACCAACAGTCACTAGATTTTAAGTTTGTCTTTTAAATGCAACAAACCTCGTCAAATTTGGTGCAGTGGTTGCCGAGAAAAACGAATTCTCCTTTTCCATGTATTTAGATAGGAGCACTTGAGCTGAAGCTTCCTCTTAACGCTTGCACTGGAAAGAACAAATAACCGCCGTCTGTAGAAAACTCACTTTCAGCTGTTACACACTGGCCCGTGCCCGGCAATATTTTCCTCGCGCTTTGCTTCGCTGCGTACCCACATCAGCTATTGTTGTGAAATATGGGGCTTAACATATCAAACTTACTTAACTTAAATGCGCCCGCTGACCGTCACGCTCGGCGTATGTATGTAACCGAGTGCTACTGCCCGGCTCATACTCTTCTCTAAGGGAGTAGAAGAAGCGAGCCACTTCAAAGCGACAAAAATGCGCATCGACGAGCTTACGATTACCTCTTTCTTTTAATCATCAGTCCACTCTGGTTGCCTCAATCAGGGTCCAACCAAAGGCGACAACTGAGCTGCACGAACGACCGCCACGTCGCAACTCGGACAGACTGAGGGCGGGTGAAATGGGAGCAACACAACACACAGTGGCGAGCGCAAATGCAATCGAGCAAAGCTCGCCTTGCGAGGGCGAAAAAACAATGCTACCACGCCTTATGAATACATGCGTTTGCGCTCGCTCACCTGACCAAAGTTTACCGCGCGTGTCTCGTACGGCCGAACGCGAGATAATGGCATCATGCAAAAGAGGGTCAACGGAGCAGGAGATCGCAAATCCTGCGCATCACTGCCGAAGCACCAAGTGGGTAGCCCTGAAGAGGGCTGTTGGGTTCTTCAGAGGAGCTGATGCGCTGCTTGCAGACGACGCCGCGCACGCGTGCTGCTTAGCCTCCGAAACCGTAGAGGGTGCGGCCCTGACGCTTGAGGGCATACACCACGTCCATGGCTGTCACGGTCTTGCGCTTGGCGTGCTCAGTGTAGGTGACGGCGTCCCGGATCACGTTCTCGAGGAACACCTTGAGCACACCGCGTGTCTCCTCGTAGATCAGGCCAGAGATACGCTTGACACCACCACGGCGAGCGAGGCGACGGATGGCTGGCTTGGTGATGCCTTGGATGTTGTCACGCAACACCTTACGATGACGCTTCGCGCCACCCTTGCCGAGCCCCTTGCCGCCCTTGCCACGTCCAGACATCTCGGCTGTTGCTGCTGCTTCGAAGCGAGTCAGGAAAGCGAATGCCGCGTCCTTGCGCCGCGACTGAGCGAGGAAGCCGCGCCGAAGGGCGAGGAGGTGAAACGCGCGCCGATTGGCTCACGGGCAGCGCGGCCTCTCTTCGCGGGTGAGTCGCGGGTGGCAGCACTGAGCCCTGCTTAGGCCACGCACTGAGTTCACGACATGTGGCTGCGCAACACAATCGCGGAGTTTACTTTTTTTTTTTTTCTTATGTTTTTTTCTTTTTGGCATTTCTGACTGCAACGTAGGCTGATGTTCAACCCGCCTCCCTCCTTCTTTTGCTCAACTCGCCAAGAGAAAAACAAACGTGTCAACAATGTTATTGTGCTATGTTGCACGCACCCACTGCTCGTTTCGCGCCCCAGGAACAGGTTTATTGTCTTCTCATAATTATTATTACTCGTTCTATTCACCGGTAGCTCGGCTACGCTTTCAAGTGCACCCTGGTCATTGCCGCAAAGCACACCGTGCGCACAGCTTCAAACTCCGCCACGCCAACATCGTTCACTTGATCACTAGTCGCGAAACAGGGCGCGTTCATGCTCTGTTCGCCTCAGGCGTTTCAAATTTCGCACGCCGGCACCGCTGACTGGTGCCTACACGACCGTCAAATTTCGTCGCGATAGCTTACGTAGCCTCGTAGATAACGTCAGCGAAATCAGCCTAAGACGCGCGCGCGAGCCCAATTCAGCATTCTAGGGGACGGAAGAGAGCGAGGGAACTGTTTGCGCCGCTCCTCACTCCTCCCTCTCCCATCGCCCGTGCGAAGGCAGCTACGCAGGGCGCGCGCGCGGAACCGCTAGCTATGCAGTATGCGGAGAGCGCGCGCATCTCTTCTTTTCCCACTTCAAAGTCACTTACTACTGCTACATTTGTAATAACAGTGTAAAATTTCCCCTTAGGCAGTGCTGCTTCGTGAACGTGCGCACCCATTTCCGCTCGCCAGCCACCGCTACAGCAATGCGGCTCTGAATTTCAGTCCGGAGCATACGTGCGGGCGGCCGCCGAGAGGGCATTCTAGCAGACGGAGCGACCGATGGCATTAGTTCTAGCAGCCATAGAGGCACACCTCAGGGCCCGCAAAAGCGCGTCGAACGACAAGAAGAAACAAAACGGTAAAAAGAAAAAAAAAAGGAGGGATGAGGGCTGCCTGCTTTTAAAAAAGTTGCGCTACATCAGAATTAAGTAAACGTGCAGCAACGACCGCCTCATCATCCTCGGTGTGTGAAACACGCGCCGTGGTAATTAGTGCATGCAGGCCAACGTGGCCGCTCGCGCAGAGTCGCCTCACGCGCCCCATACTTGCTTAGTGTGTGTTGTTTTGCTGAGCCCCATGGCGTTCCGTGCGGTTCTGCTACAAAAGTTGTAGCACACGCGCTGTCCGACCGCGCACGCCGCGTGTTTGAAAACAAGAAGTAGTAGTAAGTGCCGTTGAGATGGTAAAAGAAGAGAAGAGTGCAGTACCGTAGCTGTCTCTCGCTTAGGGGGTCACCTCAACAGTACCACACGGGGGAGGGTAAGGAGAATAAAGGAGCCAAGAGAAACAAAGATTAAAGAGGACGAGCGGAAGGCCGTGAAGAAAAAAAAAAGAGAGAGAAGCGTGAAACGGGGCCTATGGCAGCGTGGTAAGGTTCGACGACTCAAAGAGCTGGGAAGGCTCTTTTGAGTAAAACCGCAAAACCCCTAGGAAACGAGAAAGTCCTCAGGACGGGCTATGGGGAGTCCAAGGCGTCGATTAGGATTTCACGAGCTGAGAGATATATGCAGTGCATATATCTATAATAAAAGTGCATATATCATATAAAAGGGACTCTCACGGGCCTATCGGCCCGTGAGAGTCCCTTTTTGTGTGTGTTGTTGTGCTGCGCGCATGGCGTTGTGTGCGTGTCTGATACAAAACTTTCAGCACACGCGCTGTCGCAATGAGAATACGACAGCGCGCGCCGGGTGTGTGTAAACGAGGAAGCGTCGAACAGAGGGAACGGACGGAATTGTCGAGATTCTCACTACATCCCAATGCCAATGCAGACACTTTGGGTGGCTCTGAGAAGAGCCGTTGGGTGTTGGCTGCGCGGACGAGCGCTCGGTCGCCTACTTGGAGCTGGTGTACTTGGTGACGGCTTTGGTGCCCTCGGACACGGCGTGTTTGGCCAGCTCTCCGGGCAACAGCAGACGCACGGCAGTCTGGATCTCCCGGCTCGTGATGGTCGAGCGCTTGTTGTAGTGAGCCAGACGGGACGACTCCGCGGCGATACGCTCGAAGATGTCGTTCACGAAGCTGTTCATGATAGACATGGCCTTGCTGGAGACTCCAGTGTCCGGGTGCACCTGCTTCAGCACCTTGTAGATATAGATGGAGAAGCTCTCCTTCCTGCGGCGCTTCTTCTTCTTCTTGTCGGTGGCGCGCACGTTCTTCTGCGCCTTGCCGGCCTTCTTCACGGCCTTACCGCTGGGCTGGGGAGGCATGTCAGTAGCCGAGCAAACGAGATCGGAATACGCGCGACCGGTCGCGCGCGCCGCGTTTTTATCGCGGGAGGGTGGTGTTCACGCGACCCCGCAAAGCCGCGCTCGCCATTGGTCCGCGCGGCTTCTCTCCCTTTCCCTCGCGCTTTCCTTTGGGACCGGCGGCGGCGAGAGCGGCGAAGGCGCTACGAGCACGGCTCAAATCGCTCACAGATCGCCACTGTGCAAGTCGTTGCTTGCTACTCAGTCTACGCATCAACAGCACCAGCATGTCCGGACGCGGCAAAGGCGGCAAGGCGAAGGGCAAGAGCAAGACGCGTTCCAGCCGCGCGGGTCTCCAGTTCCCCGTGGGCCGTATCCACCGTCTCCTGCGCAAGGGAAACTACGCCGAGCGCGTCGGAGCGGGCGCTCCCGTCTACCTCGCGGCCGTCCTCGAGTACCTGGCTGCCGAAGTGCTCGAGCTCGCTGGCAACGCGGCTCGTGACAACAAGAAGACCAGGATCATCCCCCGCCACCTGCAGCTCGCCATCCGCAACGACGAGGAGCTGAACAAGCTGCTCTCCGGCGTGACGATCGCGCAGGGCGGCGTCTTGCCCAACATCCAAGCTGTGCTTCTCCCAAAGAAGACCGAGAAGAAGGCGTAAGCGAGCTCCCAGCCGCCGGACTACAGTCGCGCTCGTCGCACAACCCAACGGTCCTTGTCAGGACCACCGAAATGCGTGTGACGGCAGGGTTTTGCTTGGCAATCCCGTTCTCTGCGCCCGTTTCCCTCTGTTTGAATTACCGCAACCGTGCCTCTTGAACTGACGCTGCTGCTAGCTAGCTGGCATTTCAGTGCACGAATGTAGATGGAAAGCGAGCTTCCGGGTGCCCGGGGGCGCACAGGGACGAGCCTCACTGCAATTAGCGTACGATTCGCGTAGTGGAATGTGATAGGCGATTGGGCCCTTAAAAACAAACAAACAAAAAATGGGCCATATCCGCAACCAGCATGCACTTATGAGCCAGGCAGGTATGCATGAGGAACGTGAACAAACACATGCATGGCATACCAATACACAAAAGCTTGCACGCCACATCGGCCGCATTAATTTCGTTTTCGGGCGCGGCTTCTTCGCATGAATGCGCGCACCGTTTTGCAACGAACACGCATATTGTTTAATTTTTTTTTCCCCCTCTCTCTTCTTGTTCGTGCTCGAAAGCGCGCAATACTTACCATATGCATACCAAACAGGCACCACCTCGCACCGGCAGCCCACCACAGGCACACACAAAAAAAAATATTAATAATAAAAAATAACAACAAAACAGACAGACCGAGAGGGTACGGTTGGAGTACGTGGTCTCGCGTGCTCCCGTGGCCGAAGCAAACATGTAGGTGGTCCTGAGAAGGACCGTTTTGTGTTGCTTGCCTGACCGAGGCTGCGGCGCAGACAGCGGCCGAACTTAGGCGCGCTCGCCACGGATGCGCCGGGCCAGCTGGATGTCCTTCGGCATGATGGTAACGCGCTTGGCGTGGATGGCGCACAGGTTGGTGTCCTCGAAGAGACCGACCAGGTATGCCTCGCTGGCCTCCTGAAGGGCCATCACAGCCGAACTCTGGAATCGGAGGTCGGTCTTGAAATCCTGAGCGATTTCCCTCACCAAGCGCTGGAACGGCAGCTTGCGGATGAGAAGTTCGGTCGACTTCTGGTAGCGGCGAATTTCACGAAGGGCCACGGTTCCAGGCCTGTACCGATGCGGTTTCTTAACCCCACCTGTGGCAGGTGCACTCTTGCGAGCAGCCTTGGTAGCAAGCTGCTTACGCGGAGCCTTCCCACCGGTGCTCTTACGGGCGGTTTGCTTGGTCCTGGCCATGGCGAACGGAGCGAGCGTCCGAACTCGTCGACTGCCGGAGTGAAAATGACCCCTGCGCCGCGCGCGTCGTGCTTCGCCGCACTACTCTTCTCCTCTCCAACTCACCCGCCGATTGGCCAGCGCCCGCACAGCCGTCTCGGGCGGTGCGCGCGCCGCCGCCGTTCGCCAGGATGCTGGAGGAGGCACGTTTTCGCGCGGGCGCCTTGTTCGCGGCTAAGGAAAGCACATTCGCAGGCGGTTTAATTGAGTTTAAACACGACAGCATGCCGCGCTGTTCTCTTTCGTTTCAGCCAACACCACAATCTCGTTTATACCGCCGCGCGTCGCCAATTGCCAGTGCCGAGTGTGAGACCACACCACTAATCTCGACAGTGGTTAGCGCTCCACGCCCAACGCCATCGGAGCTGTTATCGCGATCTCCGCGCGACGGAGATGGCTGGCATGTTTAGGCTACATTATTGCTTGTCCACTGCCTTGCTTTGATCATGCTGATGCTCGTTTCACGAACTATAAGTGCGCGCCACGGTGCCTTCTCGAGGGGCAACTGCATCGTGTTTTGGCCGCACTCGGCAGCAAACCGTCTCGCATGTGCACACATGCCAGTACCGCACTTTCCCGTCCACGCATAGAAGAACGCGAGGCCCGCATGCGCCTCGCAAAGATTAACGACAAACTGACTAGCAGCACCACTTCAGAGTTACAGAGAAAACGATGCACTTCCGCTCTAAGTGCGAATATGGAATACAATATTGACAGGTGTTGAACGCGCGTTAGGAGACCTGGACAACTAATTGGGGCTTCAAAACTGTGGATAGGCAAGCGGTACTTCCATATGTATGAAGGGTCCTTAAACAATATGTCAAGGTAGCATCAACCAATGCTTCGCAGGCGCGATCCCAAGCGCGGCTTCCCCGTGCCACGTATTCGGTGCGCAGTTTTCGCGCTTGCAAGGGACACCATGTTTTGACAAACAATCATCAAACGCAACACTTTGCTCCATACAGTGCGTACATTTCGTCAGCTAGCTTTTTCGATTGCATTCCCGCACGCAACTTCGCCACAGGATCGACGGCATCGATGTCATGTCATAGCGAAGCTCCAGCTCGGCAGCCGCCGGGAGAAATCTATTTCCTCGCCAACTAATGCACCGAATTTGGTGCGCCTAATTGCGTGTAAAAGAAAATGTTCAAATGCCGCGCCTGCAACAGCGCGATCTTCAACTGATGCCGAGCGCTGCCTCTTTTTTCTTTACTATTTTTTTTCTCAGTGATTGTGGAAAACTGTGAAATGGAAGAGAGAAAAAACAGTTCGACTGTGCGCTTTAAAGCTCCGTCACACAGCAATGGAACCGGATTTGGAAATTCTGTTAATTGCACAAGGCGATATGTATAAAGGGAACACAATTTATACGCCTCGATAAGATATACCGGTCATGTGTGAGTATGACTTTTACAATACCTTCACAGACATCACAGGCGTTTTCGATGGGATAAAATTTTTTAGACAGAACTTCCGTGAGTAGTTGCGTGCAATTCACACGATCGCGGTACCGCTTTGTACTGTTGAGATATGAAACTTTGTACTTCTTAACCTGCCAGTACTCGTGCATTATGGAAGGGGAAAAAAAAAGAGAGAGAGAGACGTCACCGCACCACCACACATTTTTCTCAGATGGAACAAGCAGCTTGTTTACATGGCTGCAGTAGTTCTCTCGTGACAACCCGTTGTTTTCTCTTGGGTGTGTTCCGATGCCTTACTTAGAGTTTACCTCCGAGCTACACGCACGACCGGTATGACCTCATTGCGCACTGTGTACGCCTTGCTTCGTCCTCGTCTATTCCCTTTGCGCGCGCATGCCAGTGACTTCGCAGCAGTAATCATTACATAGACAAGACAAAAAGAAATAACCAAAAGTGCCGCGTTTCTTCAAAGCAAGAGGCCCGTACATTTTCTCTGACTGTTCCTTCCCCATTTGTTTACCTGTTTAGCCATCACCTCACTTTGCTATATACATCAAGGCCATAGGCGCAGTTCCCGGTGGCTTCGTGGGACGAATGTAAAATAATAGGCGCGAGCTTGGCTTTCATTAAACGCAACACGAATGCGAAATCCGTGCAATGACGACGGCCGGCGTGTCTCAGCTTCCCTTACCTTGGCGTGCCAATGTATGTGCCATGAGTGAGGGAGCCGGTTCGAATTCGGAATTTTTCTCTACAGCAGCTTGCACATTCGCGATATTCCAGGGATGCAGCGGCAGGAGGTAGTCTTGTGCACTTTGGCGCGTCCATGCCATGGCATTACGCAACCGCCTCACAGCGCGTAATACGCGGGACATGAGCTGCCACAAGGAGAAATGTTCGCATGTAGGACAGGTGGCTCCCTCTGGCGGCGAAGAGTTCGACAAATACGTGATGCACCGCTCCCCCATCGGGCGGCCGCTCGTCCCTCTCTCTCTTTTTGCCCCGTTCTCGCGGCGTGTGGCATGCACAAATACGTTGCTCGAAAAAGTTTGTTTTCTTTAAATACAGCGCATGTCCAGCGCCCGCTTCCTTACCGATCTAAGTATATGGCGCGAACAAGGGTCGCCCAGCATCGCCTACACGCACGCATGACGAAAGGGCCAGTCGTACAGAAATAACGAGAGAAAGTGAGCCTGCACTGTGCAAGCATATTTCTGTCTCAGTAAGCACACTTCACCGCTCTGCTCCTTTATTTTATTTTCCTCTTGTTTTGGGCAACTCAGCAGTGCATTGTCTTGCAAGAAGAGCCACGTTGGCCTCGAACCAACTGCTTATCACCCTACAGCGCGCTGACAAGAAATGCCACTGTGACCCTGTACACAAGTATGAAAACAGCACGCGCCTCGCTGTCTACCGCGCGCACCCTCGCCCATTTGAATACAACGCAGTGAGCCCGGTTCTAGCGACAGCTACCTAGCTAATCTCACCTTTGCATTCATTTGCGTCGCTCAAAAGAGTTACACAATTGTGAATCGCACGGTGGTAGTTTACGGCCGCCCAGCTCGTAGGGCAAGAGGGCTGGCTCGTTATTGTTTCTCCGACGCACGCAAACCAACGAAGCCATGCGAATGCCGCTCAGGCACAGCGTCGCGCGTAGGCTCAATCATTTAAGAGGAAGCTTTATAGCTCGGGCCCAACTCCGACGCGGCCTATTCAAATACATGTAAAACGCAAAAACGTTTTTCTGAGATAACCCCTGGACCGATTTTGATGAAATTTGTCGCATTTGAAAGAGAAAGTTAAATTCTAGTGACTGTTGGAAGCGGGATTTCGATTTAGGGCTTGAATTTTCTTAAAACGATTTTCAAATATTTGACCGTTTGAAAAAAAACAGAAGCACGAAGTTTATAAATTCACAGCTCTGCATCAAGAACCGATATCGCGGTTCTGTAAACGGCATCCATTAGACCATTCAAAGCGGACAAATTCAATATGTCATTTTACATCTTACGTGAATTTGTTACGTTGGTTACAACGGTTTTGCAAAAGTTGTATTTCTCTATTATTAAATTTTTTTATATTCATGTGTAACATATCAATTTTGTCCGCTTTAGATGTACTATTAGATGCAATTCACAGAATTGTATTATCATTTTTAGTGGTTAAGTTACAGAGTTGTAAACTTGATAGTTTCCGTTTTTTGAAAATTTTCGATTTTTGCCAATTTTTAATAAAAAATTGACAATCTAACTCAAAAATTCGAAACCAACAGTCACTAGATTTTAAGTTTGTCTTTTAAATGCAACAAACCTCGTCAAATTTGGTGCAGTGGTTGCCGAGAAAAACGAATTCTCCTTTTCCATGTATTTAGATAGGAGCACTTGAGCTGAAGCTTCCTCTTAACGCTTGCACTGGAAAGAACAAATAACCGCCGTCTGTAGAAAACTCACTTTCAGCTGTTACACACTGGCCCGTGCCCGGCAATATTTTCCTCGCGCTTTGCTTCGCTGCGTACCCACATCAGCTATTGTTGTGAAATATGGGGCTTAACATATCAAACTTACTTAACTTAAATGCGCCCGCTGACCGTCACGCTCGGCGTATGTATGTAACCGAGTGCTACTGCCCGGCTCATACTCTTCTCTAAGGGAGTAGAAGAAGCGAGCCACTTCAAAGCGACAAAAATGCGCATCGACGAGCTTACGATTACCTCTTTCTTTTAATCATCAGTCCACTCTGGTTGCCTCAATCAGGGTCCAACCAAAGGCGACAACTGAGCTGCACGAACGACCGCCACGTCGCAACTCGGACAGACTGAGGGCGGGTGAAATGGGAGCAACACAACACACAGTGGCGAGCGCAAATGCAATCGAGCAAAGCTCGCCTTGCGAGGGCGAAAAAACAATGCTACCACGCCTTATGAATACATGCGTTTGCGCTCGCTCACCTGACCAAAGTTTACCGCGCGTGTCTCGTACGGCCGAACGCGAGATAATGGCATCATGCAAAAGAGGGTCAACGGAGCAGGAGATCGCAAATCCTGCGCATCACTGCCGAAGCACCAAGTGGGTAGCCCTGAAGAGGGCTGTTGGGTTCTTCAGAGGAGCTGATGCGCTGCTTGCAGACGACGCCGCGCACGCGTGCTGCTTAGCCTCCGAAACCGTAGAGGGTGCGGCCCTGACGCTTGAGGGCATACACCACGTCCATGGCTGTCACGGTCTTGCGCTTGGCGTGCTCAGTGTAGGTGACGGCGTCCCGGATCACGTTCTCGAGGAACACCTTGAGCACACCGCGTGTCTCCTCGTAGATCAGGCCAGAGATACGCTTGACACCACCACGGCGAGCGAGGCGACGGATGGCTGGCTTGGTGATGCCTTGGATGTTGTCACGCAACACCTTACGATGACGCTTCGCGCCACCCTTGCCGAGCCCCTTGCCGCCCTTGCCACGTCCAGACATCTCGGCTGTTGCTGCTGCTTCGAAGCGAGTCAGGAAAGCGAATGCCGCGTCCTTGCGCCGCGACTGAGCGAGGAAGCCGCGCCGAAGGGCGAGGAGGTGAAACGCGCGCCGATTGGCTCACGGGCAGCGCGGCCTCTCTTCGCGGGTGAGTCGCGGGTGGCAGCACTGAGCCCTGCTTAGGCCACGCACTGAGTTCACGACATGTGGCTGCGCAACACAATCGCGGAGTTTACTTTTTTTTTTCTTATGTTTTTTTCTTTTTGGCATTTCTGACTGCAACGTAGGCTGATGTTCAACCCGCCTCCCTCCTTCTTTTGCTCAACTCGCCAAGAGAAAAACAAACGTGTCAACAATGTTATTGTGCTATGTTGCACGCACCCACTGCTCGTTTCGCGCCCCAGGAACAGGTTTATTGTCTTCTCATAATTATTATTACTCGTTCTATTCACCGGTAGCTCGGCTACGCTTTCAAGTGCACCCTGGTCATTGCCGCAAAGCACACCGTGCGCACAGCTTCAAACTCCGCCACGCCAACATCGTTCACTTGATCACTAGTCGCGAAACAGGGCGCGTTCATGCTCTGTTCGCCTCAGGCGTTTCAAATTTCGCACGCCGGCACCGCTGACTGGTGCCTACACGACCGTCAAATTTCGTCGCGATAGCTTACGTAGCCTCGTAGATAACGTCAGCGAAATCAGCCTAAGACGCGCGCGCGAGCCCAATTCAGCATTCTAGGGGACGGAAGAGAGCGAGGGAACTGTTTGCGCCGCTCCTCACTCCTCCCTCTCCCATCGCCCGTGCGAAGGCAGCTACGCAGGGCGCGCGCGCGGAACCGCTAGCTATGCAGTATGCGGAGAGCGCGCGCATCTCTTCTTTTCCCACTTCAAAGTCACTTACTACTGCTACATTTGTAATAACAGTGTAAAATTTCCCCTTAGGCAGTGCTGCTTCGTGAACGTGCGCACCCATTTCCGCTCGCCAGCCACCGCTACAGCAATGCGGCTCTGAATTTCAGTCCGGAGCATACGTGCGGGCGGCCGCCGAGAGGGCATTCTAGCAGACGGAGCGACCGATGGCATTAGTTCTAGCAGCCATAGAGGCACACCTCAGGGCCCGCAAAAGCGCGTCGAACGACAAGAAGAAACAAAACGGTAAAAAGAAAAAAAAAAGGAGGGATGAGGGCTGCCTGCTTTTAAAAAAGTTGCGCTACATCAGAATTAAGTAAACGTGCAGCAACGACCGCCTCATCATCCTCGGTGTGTGAAACACGCGCCGTGGTAATTAGTGCATGCAGGCCAACGTGGCCGCTCGCGCAGAGTCGCCTCACGCGCCCCATACTTGCTTAGTGTGTGTTGTTTTGCTGAGCCCCATGGCGTTCCGTGCGGTTCTGCTACAAAAGTTGTAGCACACGCGCTGTCCGACCGCGCACGCCGCGTGTTTGAAAACAAGAAGTAGTAGTAAGTGCCGTTGAGATGGTAAAAGAAGAGAAGAGTGCAGTACCGTAGCTGTCTCTCGCTTAGGGGGTCACCTCAACAGTACTACACGGGGGAGGGTAAGGAGAATAAAGGAGCCAAGAGAAACAAAGATTAAAGAGGACGAGCGGAAGGCCGTGAAGAAAAAAAAAAAGAGAGAGAAGCGTGAAACGGGGCCTATGGCAGCGTGGTAAGGTTCGACGACTCAAAGAGCTGGGAAGGCTCTTTTGAGTAAAACCGCAAAACCCCTAGGAAACGAGAAAGTCCTCAGGACGGGCTATGGGGAGTCCAAGGCGTCGATTAGGATTTCACGAGCTGAGAGATATATGCAGTGCATATATCTATAATAAAAGTGCATATATCATATAAAAGGGACTCTCACGGGCCTATCGGCCCGTGAGAGTCCCTTTTTGTGTGTGTTGTTGTGCTGCGCACATGGCGTTGTGTGCGTGTCTGATACAAAACTTTCAGCACACGCGCTGTCGCAATGAGAATACGACAGCGCGCGCCGGGTGTGTGTAAACGAGGAAGCGTCGAACAGAGGGAACGGACGGAATTGTCGAGATTCTCACTACATCCCAATGCCAATGCAGACACTTTGGGTGGCTCTGAGAAGAGCCGTTGGGTGTTGGCTGCGCGGACGAGCGCTCGGTCGCCTACTTGGAGCTGGTGTACTTGGTGACGGCTTTGGTGCCCTCGGACACGGCGTGTTTGGCCAGCTCTCCGGGCAACAGCAGACGCACGGCAGTCTGGATCTCCCGGCTCGTGATGGTCGAGCGCTTGTTGTAGTGAGCCAGACGGGACGACTCCGCGGCGATACGCTCGAAGATGTCGTTCACGAAGCTGTTCATGATAGACATGGCCTTGCTGGAGACTCCAGTGTCCGGGTGCACCTGCTTCAGCACCTTGTAGATATAGATGGAGAAGCTCTCCTTCCTGCGGCGCTTCTTCTTCTTCTTGTCGGTGGCGCGCACGTTCTTCTGCGCCTTGCCGGCCTTCTTCACGGCCTTACCGCTGGGCTGGGGAGGCATGTCAGTAGCCGAGCAAACGAGATCGGAATACGCGCGACCGGTCGCGCGCGCCGCGTTTTTATCGCGGGAGGGTGGTGTTCACGCGACCCCGCAAAGCCGCGCTCGCCATTGGTCCGCGCGGCTTCTCTCCCTTTCCCTCGCGCTTTCCTTTGGGACCGGCGGCGGCGAGAGCGGCGAAGGCGCTACGAGCACGGCTCAAATCGCTCACAGATCGCCACTGTGCAAGTCGTTGCTTGCTACTCAGTCTACGCATCAACAGCACCAGCATGTCCGGACGCGGCAAAGGCGGCAAGGCGAAGGGCAAGAGCAAGACGCGTTCCAGCCGCGCGGGTCTCCAGTTCCCCGTGGGCCGTATCCACCGTCTCCTGCGCAAGGGAAACTACGCCGAGCGCGTCGGAGCGGGCGCTCCCGTCTACCTCGCGGCCGTCCTCGAGTACCTGGCTGCCGAAGTGCTCGAGCTCGCTGGCAACGCGGCTCGTGACAACAAGAAGACCAGGATCATCCCCCGCCACCTGCAGCTCGCCATCCGCAACGACGAGGAGCTGAACAAGCTGCTCTCCGGCGTGACGATCGCGCAGGGCGGCGTCTTGCCCAACATCCAAGCTGTGCTTCTCCCAAAGAAGACCGAGAAGAAGGCGTAAGCGAGCTCCCAGCCGCCGGACTACAGTCGCGCTCGTCGCACAACCCAACGGTCCTTGTCAGGACCACCGAAATGCGTGTGACGGCAGGGTTTTGCTTGGCAATCCCGTTCTCTGCGCCCGTTTCCCTCTGTTTGAATTAGCGCAACCGTGCCTCTTGAACTGACGCTGCTGCTAGCTAGCTGGCATTTCAGTGCACGAATGTAGATGGAAAGCGAGCTTCCGGGTGCCCGGGGGCGCACAGGGACGAGCCTCACTGCAATTAGCGTACGATTCGCGTAGTGGAATGTGATAGGCGATTGGGCCCTTAAAAACAAACAAACAAAAAATGGGCCATATCCGCAACCAGCATGCACTTATGAGCCAGGCAGGTATGCATGAGGAACGTGAACAAACGCATGCATGGCATACCAATACACAAAAGCTTGCACGCCACATCGGCCGCATTAATTTCGTTTTCGGGCGCGGCTTCTTCGCATGAATGCGCGCACCGTTTTGCAACGAACACGCATATTGTTTAATTTTTTTTTCCCCCTCTCTCTTCTTGTTCGTGCTCGAAAGCGCGCAATACTTACCATATGCATACCAAACAGGCACCACCTCGCACCGGCAGCCCACCACAGGCACACACAAAAAAAAATATTAATAATAAAAAATAACAACAAAACAGACAGACCGAGAGGGTACGGTTGGAGTACGTGGTCTCGCGTGCTCCCGTGGCCGAAGCAAACATGTAGGTGGTCCTGAGAAGGACCGTTTTGTGTTGCTTGCCTGACCGAGGCTGCGGCGCAGACAGCGGCCGAACTTAGGCGCGCTCGCCACGGATGCGCCGGGCCAGCTGGATGTCCTTCGGCATGATGGTAACGCGCTTGGCGTGGATGGCGCACAGGTTGGTGTCCTCGAAGAGACCGACCAGGTATGCCTCGCTGGCCTCCTGAAGGGCCATCACAGCCGAACTCTGGAATCGGAGGTCGGTCTTGAAATCCTGAGCGATTTCCCTCACCAAGCGCTGGAACGGCAGCTTGCGGATGAGAAGTTCGGTCGACTTCTGGTAGCGGCGAATTTCACGAAGGGCCACGGTTCTAGGCCTGTACCGATGCGGTTTCTTAACCCCACCTGTGGCAGGTGCACTCTTGCGAGCAGCCTTGGTAGCAAGCTGCTTACGCGGAGCCTTCCCACCGGTGCTCTTACGGGCGGTTTGCTTGGTCCTGGCCATGGCGAACGGAGCGAGCGTCCGAACTCGTCGACTGCCGGAGTGAAAATGACCCCTGCGCCGCGCGCGTCGTGCTTCGCCGCACTACTCTTCTCCTCTCCAACTCACCCGCCGATTGGCCAGCGCCCGCACAGCCGTCTCGGGCGGTGCGCGCGCCGCCGCCGTTCGCCAGGATGCTGGAGGAGGCACGTTTTCGCGCGGGCGCCTTGTTCGCGGCTAAGGAAAGCACATTCGCAGGCGGTTTAATTGAGTTTAAACACGACAGCATGCCGCGCTGTTCTCTTTCGTTTCAGCCAACACCACAATCTCGTTTATACCGCCGCGCGTCGCCAATTGCCAGTGCCGAGTGTGAGACCACACCACTAATCTCGACAGTGGTTAGCGCTCCACGCCCAACGCCATCGGAGCTGTTATCGCGATCTCCGCGCGACGGAGATGGCTGGCATGTTTAGGCTACATTATTGCTTGTCCACTGCCTTGCTTTGATCATGCTGATGCTCGTTTCACGAACTATAAGTGCGCGCCACGGTGCCTTCTCGAGGGGCAACTGCATCGTGTTTTGGCCGCACTCGGCAGCAAACCGTCTCGCATGTGCACACATGCCAGTACCGCACTTTCCCGTCCACGCATAGAAGAACGCGAGGCCCGCATGCGCCTCGCAAAGATTAACGACAAACTGACTAGCAGCACCACTTCAGAGTTACAGAGAAAACGATGCACTTCCGCTCTAAGAGCGAATATGGAATACAATATTGACAGGTGTTGAACGCGCGTTAGGAGACATGGACAACTAATTGGGGCTTCAAAACTGTGGATAGGCAAGCGGTACTTCCATATGTATGAAGGGTCCTTAAACAATATGTCAAGGTAGCATCAACCAATGCTTCGCAGGCGCGATCCCAAGCGCGGCTTCCCCGTGCCACGTATTCGGTGCGCAGTTTTCGCGCTTGCAAGGGACACCATGTTTTGACAAACAATCATCAAACGCAACACTTTGCTCCATACAGTGCGTACATTTCGTCAGCTAGCTTTTTCGATTGCATTCCCGCACGCAACTTCGCCACAGGATCGACGGCATCGATGTCATGTCATAGCGAAGCTCCAGCTCGGCAGCCGCCGGGAGAAATCTATTTCCTCGCCAACTAATGCACCGAATTTGGTGCGCCTAATTGCGTGTAAAAGAAAATGTTCAAATGCCGCGCCTGCAACAGCGCGATCTTCAACTGATGCCGAGCGCTGCCTCTTTTTTCTTTACTATTTTTTTTCTCAGTGATTGTGGAAAACTGTGAAATGGAAGAGAGAAAAAACAGTTCGACTGTGCGCTTTAAAGCTCCGTCACACAGCAATGGAACCGGATTTGGAAATTCTGTTAATTGCACAAGGCGATATGTATAAAGGGAACACAATTTATACGCCTCGATAAGATATACCAGTCATGTGTGAGTATGACTTTTACAATACCTTCACAGACATCACAGGCGTTTTCGATGGGATAAAATTTTTTAGACAGAACTTCCGTGAGTAGTTGCGTGCAATTCACACGATCGCGGTACCGCTTTGTACTGTTGAGATATGAAACTTTGTACTTCTTAACCTGCCAGTACTCGTGCATTATGGAAGGGGAAAAAAAAAGAGAGAGAGAGACGTCACCGCACCACCACACATTTTTCTCAGATGGAACAAGCAGCTTGTTTACATGGCTGCAGTAGTTCTCTCGTGACAACCCGTTGTTTTCTCTTGGGTGTGTTCCGATGCCTTACTTAGAGTTTACCTCCGAGCTACACGCACGACCGGTATGACCTCATTGCGCACTGTGTACGCCTTGCTTCGTCCTCGTCTATTCCCTTTGCGCGCGCATGCCAGTGACTTCGCAGCAGTAATCATTACATAGACAAGACAAAAAGAAATAACCAAAAGTGCCGCGTTTCTTCAAAGCAAGAGGCCCGTACATTTTCTCTGACTGTTCCTTCCCCATTTGTTTACCTGTTTAGCCATCACCTCACTTTGCTATATACATCAAGGCCATAGGCGCAGTTCCCGGTGGCTTCGTGGGACGAATGTAAAATAATAGGCGCGAGCTTGGCTTTCATTAAACGCAACACGAATGCGAAATCCGTGCAATGACGACGGCCGGCGTGTCTCAGCTTCCCTTACCTTGGCGTGCCAATGTATGTGCCATGAGTGAGGGAGCCGGTTCGAATTCGGAATTTTTCTCTACAGCAGCTTGCACATTCGCGATATTCCAGGGATGCAGCGGCAGGAGGTAGTCTTGTGCACTTTGGCGCGTCCATGCCATGGCATTACGCAACCGCCTCACAGCGCGTAATACGCGGGACATGAGCTGCCACAAGGAGAAATGTTCGCATGTAGGACAGGTGGCTCCCTCTGGCGGCGAAGAGTTCGACAAATACGTGATGCACCGCTCCCCCATCGGGCGGCCGCTCGTCCCTCTCTCTCTTTTTGCCCCGTTCTCGCGGCGTGTGGCATGCACAAATACGTTGCTCGAAAAAGTTTGTTTTCTTTAAATACAGCGCATGTCCAGCGCCCGCTTCCTTACCGATCTAAGTATATGGCGCGAACAAGGGTCGCCCAGCATCGCCTACACGCACGCATGACGAAAGGGCCAGTCGTACAGAAATAACGAGAGAAAGTGAGCCTGCACTGTGCAAGCATATTTCTGTCTCAGTAAGCACACTTCACCGCTCTGCTCCTTTATTTTATTTTCCTCTTGTTTTGGGCAACTCAGCAGTGCATTGTCTTGCAAGAAGAGCCACGTTGGCCTCGAACCAACTGCTTATCACCCTACAGCGCGCTGACAAGAAATGCCACTGTGACCCTGTACACAAGTATGAAAACAGCACGCGCCTCGCTGTCTACCGCGCGCACCCTCGCCCATTTGAATACAACGCAGTGAGCCCGGTTCTAGCGACAGCTACCTAGCTAATCTCACCTTTGCATTCATTTGCGTCGCTCAAAAGAGTTACACAATTGTGAATCGCACGGTGGTAGTTTACGGCCGCCCAGCTCGTAGGGCAAGAGGGCTGGCTCGTTATTGTTTCTCCGACGCACGCAAACCAACGAAGCCATGCGAATGCCGCTCAGGCACAGCGTCGCGCGTAGGCTCAATCATTTAAGAGGAAGCTTTATAGCTCGGGCCCAACTCCGACGCGGCCTATTCAAATACATGTAAAACGCAAAAACGTTTTTCTGAGATAACCCCTGGACCGATTTTGATGAAATTTGTCGCATTTGAAAGAGAAAGTTAAATTCTAGTGACTGTTGGAAGCGGGATTTCGATTTAGGGCTTGAATTTTCTTAAAACGATTTTCAAATATTTGACCGTTTGAAAAAAAACAGAAGCACGAAGTTTATAAATTCACAGCTCTGCATCAAGAACCGATATCGCGGTTCTGTAAACGGCATCCATTAGACCATTCAAAGCGGACAAATTCAATATGTCATTTTACATCTTACGTGAATTTGTTACGTTGGTTACAACGGTTTTGCAAAAGTTGTATTTCTCTATTATTAAATTTTTTTATATTCATGTGTAACATATCAATTTTGTCCGCTTTAGATGTACTATTAGATGCAATTCACAGAATTGTATTATCATTTTTAGTGGTTAAGTTACAGAGTTGTAAACTTGATAGTTTCCGTTTTTTGAAAATTTTCGATTTTTGCCAATTTTTAATAAAAAATTGACAATCTAACTCAAAAATTCGAAACCAACAGTCACTAGATTTTAAGTTTGTCTTTTAAATGCAACAAACCTCGTCAAATTTGGTGCAGTGGTTGCCGAGAAAAACGAATTCTCCTTTTCCATGTATTTAGATAGGAGCACTTGAGCTGAAGCTTCCTCTTAACGCTTGCACTGGAAAGAACAAATAACCGCCGTCTGTAGAAAACTCACTTTCAGCTGTTACACACTGGCCCGTGCCCGGCAATATTTTCCTCGCGCTTTGCTTCGCTGCGTACCCACATCAGCTATTGTTGTGAAATATGGGGCTTAACATATCAAACTTACTTAACTTAAATGCGCCCGCTGACCGTCACGCTCGGCGTATGTATGTAACCGAGTGCTACTGCCCGGCTCATACTCTTCTCTAAGGGAGTAGAAGAAGCGAGCCACTTCAAAGCGACAAAAATGCGCATCGACGAGCTTACGATTACCTCTTTCTTTTAATCATCAGTCCACTCTGGTTGCCTCAATCAGGGTCCAACCAAAGGCGACAACTGAGCTGCACGAACGACCGCCACGTCGCAACTCGGACAGACTGAGGGCGGGTGAAATGGGAGCAACACAACACACAGTGGCGAGCGCAAATGCAATCGAGCAAAGCTCGCCTTGCGAGGGCGAAAAAACAATGCTACCACGCCTTATGAATACATGCGTTTGCGCTCGCTCACCTGACCAAAGTTTACCGCGCGTGTCTCGTACGGCCGAACGCGAGATAATGGCATCATGCAAAAGAGGGTCAACGGAGCAGGAGATCGCAAATCCTGCGCATCACTGCCGAAGCACCAAGTGGGTAGCCCTGAAGAGGGCTGTTGGGTTCTTCAGAGGAGCTGATGCGCTGCTTGCAGACGACGCCGCGCACGCGTGCTGCTTAGCCTCCGAAACCGTAGAGGGTGCGGCCCTGACGCTTGAGGGCATACACCACGTCCATGGCTGTCACGGTCTTGCGCTTGGCGTGCTCAGTGTAGGTGACGGCGTCCCGGATCACGTTCTCGAGGAACACCTTGAGCACACCGCGTGTCTCCTCGTAGATCAGGCCAGAGATACGCTTGACACCACCACGGCGAGCGAGGCGACGGATGGCTGGCTTGGTGATGCCTTGGATGTTGTCACGCAACACCTTACGATGACGCTTCGCGCCACCCTTGCCGAGCCCCTTGCCGCCCTTGCCACGTCCAGACATCTCGGCTGTTGCTGCTGCTTCGAAGCGAGTCAGGAAAGCGAATGCCGCGTCCTTGCGCCGCGACTGAGCGAGGAAGCCGCGCCGAAGGGCGAGGAGGTGAAACGCGCGCCGATTGGCTCACGGGCAGCGCGGCCTCTCTTCGCGGGTGAGTCGCGGGTGGCAGCACTGAGCCCTGCTTAGGCCACGCACTGAGTTCACGACATGTGGCTGCGCAACACAATCGCGGAGTTTACTTTTTTTTTTTTTCTTATGTTTTTTTCTTTTTGGCATTTCTGACTGCAACGTAGGCTGATGTTCAACCCGCCTCCCTCCTTCTTTTGCTCAACTCGCCAAGAGAAAAACAAACGTGTCAACAATGTTATTGTGCTATGTTGCACGCACCCACTGCTCGTTTCGCGCCCCAGGAACAGGTTTATTGTCTTCTCATAATTATTATTACTCGTTCTATTCACCGGTAGCTCGGCTACGCTTTCAAGTGCACCCTGGTCATTGCCGCAAAGCACACCGTGCGCACAGCTTCAAACTCCGCCACGCCAACATCGTTCACTTGATCACTAGTCGCGAAACAGGGCGCGTTCATGCTCTGTTCGCCTCAGGCGTTTCAAATTTCGCACGCCGGCACCGCTGACTGGTGCCTACACGACCGTCAAATTTCGTCGCGATAGCTTACGTAGCCTCGTAGATAACGTCAGCGAAATCAGCCTAAGACGCGCGCGCGAGCCCAATTCAGCATTCTAGGGGACGGAAGAGAGCGAGGGAACTGTTTGCGCCGCTCCTCACTCCTCCCTCTCCCATCGCCCGTGCGAAGGCAGCTACGCAGGGCGCGCGCGCGGAACCGCTAGCTATGCAGTATGCGGAGAGCGCGCGCATCTCTTCTTTTCCCACTTCAAAGTCACTTACTACTGCTACATTTGTAATAACAGTGTAAAATTTCCCCTTAGGCAGTGCTGCTTCGTGAACGTGCGCACCCATTTCCGCTCGCCAGCCACCGCTACAGCAATGCGGCTCTGAATTTCAGTCCGGAGCATACGTGCGGGCGGCCGCCGAGAGGGCATTCTAGCAGACGGAGCGACCGATGGCATTAGTTCTAGCAGCCATAGAGGCACACCTCAGGGCCCGCAAAAGCGCGTCGAACGACAAGAAGAAACAAAACGGTAAAAAGAAAAAAAAAAAGGAGGGATGAGGGCTGCCTGCTTTTAAAAAAGTTGCGCTACATCAGAATTAAGTAAACGTGCAGCAACGACCGCCTCATCATCCTCGGTGTGTGAAACACGCGCCGTGGTAATTAGTGCATGCAGGCCAACGTGGCCGCTCGCGCAGAGTCGCCTCACGCGCCCCATACTTGCTTAGTGTGTGTTGTTTTGCTGAGCCCCATGGCGTTCCGTGCGGTTCTGCTACAAAAGTTGTAGCACACGCGCTGTCCGACCGCGCACGCCGCGTGTTTGAAAACAAGAAGTAGTAGTAAGTGCCGTTGAGATGGTAAAAGAAGAGAAGAGTGCAGTACCGTAGCTGTCTCTCGCTTAGGGGGTCACCTCAACAGTACTACACGGGGGAGGGTAAGGAGAATAAAGGAGCCAAGAGAAACAAAGATTAAAGAGGACGAGCGGAAGGCCGTGAAGAAAAAAAAAAGAGAGAGAAGCGTGAAACGGGGCCTATGGCAGCGTGGTAAGGTTCGACGACTCAAAGAGCTGGGAAGGCTCTTTTGAGTAAAACCGCAAAACCCCTAGGAAACGAGAAAGTCCTCAGGACGGGCTATGGGGAGTCCAAGGCGTCGATTAGGATTTCACGAGCTGAGAGATATATGCAGTGCATATATCTATAATAAAAGTGCATATATCATATAAAAGGGACTCTCACGGGCCTATCGGCCCGTGAGAGTCCCTTTTTGTGTGTGTTGTTGTGCTGCGCGCATGGCGTTGTGTGCGTGTCTGATACAAAACTTTCAGCACACGCGCTGTCGCAATGAGAATACGACAGCGCGCGCCGGGTGTGTGTAAACGAGGAAGCGTCGAACAGAGGGAACGGACGGAATTGTCGAGATTCTCACTACATCCCAATGCCAATGCAGACACTTTGGGTGGCTCTGAGAAGAGCCGTTGGGTGTTGGCTGCGCGGACGAGCGCTCGGTCGCCTACTTGGAGCTGGTGTACTTGGTGACGGCTTTGGTGCCCTCGGACACGGCGTGTTTGGCCAGCTCTCCGGGCAACAGCAGACGCACGGCAGTCTGGATCTCCCGGCTCGTGATGGTCGAGCGCTTGTTGTAGTGAGCCAGACGGGACGACTCCGCGGCGATACGCTCGAAGATGTCGTTCACGAAGCTGTTCATGATAGACATGGCCTTGCTGGAGACTCCAGTGTCCGGGTGCACCTGCTTCAGCACCTTGTAGATATAGATGGAGAAGCTCTCCTTCCTGCGGCGCTTCTTCTTCTTCTTGTCGGTGGCGCGCACGTTCTTCTGCGCCTTGCCGGCCTTCTTCACGGCCTTACCGCTGGGCTGGGGAGGCATGTCAGTAGCCGAGCAAACGAGATCGGAATACGCGCGACCGGTCGCGCGCGCCGCGTTTTTATCGCGGGAGGGTGGTGTTCACGCGACCCCGCAAAGCCGCGCTCGCCATTGGTCCGCGCGGCTTCTCTCCCTTTCCCTCGCGCTTTCCTTTGGGACCGGCGGCGGCGAGAGCGGCGAAGGCGCTACGAGCACGGCTCAAATCGCTCACAGATCGCCACTGTGCAAGTCGTTGCTTGCTACTCAGTCTACGCATCAACAGCACCAGCATGTCCGGACGCGGCAAAGGCGGCAAGGCGAAGGGCAAGAGCAAGACGCGTTCCAGCCGCGCGGGTCTCCAGTTCCCCGTGGGCCGTATCCACCGTCTCCTGCGCAAGGGAAACTACGCCGAGCGCGTCGGAGCGGGCGCTCCCGTCTACCTCGCGGCCGTCCTCGAGTACCTGGCTGCCGAAGTGCTCGAGCTCGCTGGCAACGCGGCTCGTGACAACAAGAAGACCAGGATCATCCCCCGCCACCTGCAGCTCGCCATCCGCAACGACGAGGAGCTGAACAAGCTGCTCTCCGGCGTGACGATCGCGCAGGGCGGCGTCTTGCCCAACATCCAAGCTGTGCTTCTCCCAAAGAAGACCGAGAAGAAGGCGTAAGCGAGCTCCCAGCCGCCGGACTACAGTCGCACTCGTCGCACAACCCAACGGTCCTTGTCAGGACCACCGAAATGCGTGTGACGGCAGGGTTTTGCTTGGCAATCCCGTTCTCTGCGCCCGTTTCCCTCTGTTTGAATTAGCGCAACCGTGCCTCTTGAACTGACGCTGCTGCTAGCTAGCTGGCATTTCAGTGCACGAATGTAGATGGAAAGCGAGCTTCCGGGTGCCCGGGGGCGCACAGGGACGAGCCTCACTGCAATTAGCGTACGATTCGCGTAGTGGAATGTGATAGGCGATTGGGCCCTTAAAAACAAACAAACAAAAAATGGGCCATATCCGCAACCAGCATGCACTTATGAGCCAGGCAGGTATGCATGAGGAACGTGAACAAACGCATGCATGGCATACCAATACACAAAAGCTTGCACGCCACATCGGCCGCATTAATTTCGTTTTCGGGCGCGGCTTCTTCGCATGAATGCGCGCACCGTTTTGCAACGAACACGCATATTGTTTAATTTTTTTTTCCCCCTCTCTCTTCTTGTTCGTGCTCGAAAGCGCGCAATACTTACCATATGCATACCAAACAGGCACCACCTCGCACCGGCAGCCCACCACAGGCACACACAAAAAAAAATATTAATAATAAAAAATAACAACAAAACAGACAGACCGAGAGGGTACGGTTGGAGTACGTGGTCTCGCGTGCTCCCGTGGCCGAAGCAAACATGTAGGTGGTCCTGAGAAGGACCGTTTTGTGTTGCTTGCCTGACCGAGGCTGCGGCGCAGACAGCGGCCGAACTTAGGCGCGCTCGCCACGGATGCGCCGGGCCAGCTGGATGTCCTTCGGCATGATGGTAACGCGCTTGGCGTGGATGGCGCACAGGTTGGTGTCCTCGAAGAGACCGACCAGGTATGCCTCGCTGGCCTCCTGAAGGGCCATCACAGCCGAACTCTGGAATCGGAGGTCGGTCTTGAAATCCTGAGCGATTTCCCTCACCAAGCGCTGGAACGGCAGCTTGCGGATGAGAAGTTCGGTCGACTTCTGGTAGCGGCGAATTTCACGAAGGGCCACGGTTCCAGGCCTGTACCGATGCGGTTTCTTAACCCCACCTGTGGCAGGTGCACTCTTGCGAGCAGCCTTGGTAGCAAGCTGCTTACGCGGAGCCTTCCCACCGGTGCTCTTACGGGCGGTTTGCTTGGTCCTGGCCATGGCGAACGGAGCGAGCGTCCGAACTCGTCGACTGCCGGAGTGAAAATGACCCCTGCGCCGCGCGCGTCGTGCTTCGCCGCACTACTCTTCTCCTCTCCAACTCACCCGCCGATTGGCCAGCGCCCGCACAGCCGTCTCGGGCGGTGCGCGCGCCGCCGCCGTTCGCCAGGATGCTGGAGGAGGCACGTTTTCGCGCGGGCGCCTTGTTCGCGGCTAAGGAAAGCACATTCGCAGGCGGTTTAATTGAGTTTAAACACGACAGCATGCCGCGCTGTTCTCTTTCGTTTCAGCCAACACCACAATCTCGTTTATACCGCCGCGCGTCGCCAATTGCCAGTGCCGAGTGTGAGACCACACCACTAATCTCGACAGTGGTTAGCGCTCCACGCCCAACGCCATCGGAGCTGTTATCGCGATCTCCGCGCGACGGAGATGGCTGGCATGTTTAGGCTACATTATTGCTTGTCCACTGCCTTGCTTTGATCATGCTGATGCTCGTTTCACGAACTATAAGTGCGCGCCACGGTGCCTTCTCGAGGGGCAACTGCATCGTGTTTTGGCCGCACTCGGCAGCAAACCGTCTCGCATGTGCACACATGCCAGTACCGCACTTTCCCGTCCACGCATAGAAGAACGCGAGGCCCGCATGCGCCTCGCAAAGATTAACGACAAACTGACTAGCAGCACCACTTCAGAGTTACAGAGAAAACGATGCACTTCCGCTCTAAGAGCGAATATGGAATACAATATTGACAGGTGTTGAACGCGCGTTAGGAGACCTGGACAACTAATTGGGGCTTCAAAACTGTGGATAGGCAAGCGGTACTTCCATATGTATGAAGGGTCCTTAAACAATATGTCAAGGTAGCATCAACCAATGCTTCGCAGGCGCGATCCCAAGCGCGGCTTCCCCGTGCCACGTATTCGGTGCGCAGTTTTCGCGCTTGCAAGGGACACCATGTTTTGACAAACAATCATCAAACGCAACACTTTGCTCCATACAGTGCGTACATTTCGTCAGCTAGCTTTTTCGATTGCATTCCCGCACGCAACTTCGCCACAGGATCGACGGCATCGATGTCATGTCATAGCGAAGCTCCAGCTCGGCAGCCGCCGGGAGAAATCTATTTCCTCGCCAACTAATGCACCGAATTTGGTGCGCCTAATTGCGTGTAAAAGAAAATGTTCAAATGCCGCGCCTGCAACAGCGCGATCTTCAACTGATGCCGAGCGCTGCCTCTTTTTTCTTTACTATTTTTTTTCTCAGTGATTGTGGAAAACTGTGAAATGGAAGAGAGAAAAAACAGTTCGACTGTGCGCTTTAAAGCTCCGTCACACAGCAATGGAACCGGATTTGGAAATTCTGTTAATTGCACAAGGCGATATGTATAAAGGGAACACAATTTATACGCCTCGATAAGATATACCAGTCATGTGTGAGTATGACTTTTACAATACCTTCACAGACATCACAGGCGTTTTCGATGGGATAAAATTTTTTAGACAGAACTTCCGTGAGTAGTTGCGTGCAATTCACACGATCGCGGTACCGCTTTGTACTGTTGAGATATGAAACTTTGTACTTCTTAACCTGCCAGTACTCGTGCATTATGGAAGGGGAAAAAAAAAGAGAGAGAGAGACGTCACCGCACCACCACACATTTTTCTCAGATGGAACAAGCAGCTTGTTTACATGGCTGCAGTAGTTCTCTCGTGACAACCCGTTGTTTTCTCTTGGGTGTGTTCCGATGCCTTACTTAGAGTTTACCTCCGAGCTACACGCACGACCGGTATGACCTCATTGCGCACTGTGTACGCCTTGCTTCGTCCTCGTCTATTCCCTTTGCGCGCGCATGCCAGTGACTTCGCAGCAGTAATCATTACATAGACAAGACAAAAAGAAATAACCAAAAGTGCCGCGTTTCTTCAAAGCAAGAGGCCCGTACATTTTCTCTGACTGTTCCTTCCCCATTTGTTTACCTGTTTAGCCATCACCTCACTTTGCTATATACATCAAGGCCATAGGCGCAGTTCCCGGTGGCTTCGTGGGACGAATGTAAAATAATAGGCGCGAGCTTGGCTTTCATTAAACGCAACACGAATGCGAAATCCGTGCAATGACGACGGCCGGCGTGTCTCAGCTTCCCTTACCTTGGCGTGCCAATGTATGTGCCATGAGTGAGGGAGCCGGTTCGAATTCGGAATTTTTCTCTACAGCAGCTTGCACATTCGCGATATTCCAGGGATGCAGCGGCAGGAGGTAGTCTTGTGCACTTTGGCGCGTCCATGCCATGGCATTACGCAACCGCCTCACAGCGCGTAATACGCGGGACATGAGCTGCCACAAGGAGAAATGTTCGCATGTAGGACAGGTGGCTCCCTCTGGCGGCGAAGAGTTCGACAAATACGTGATGCACCGCTCCCCCATCGGGCGGCCGCTCGTCCCTCTCTCTCTTTTTGCCCCGTTCTCGCGGCGTGTGGCATGCACAAATACGTTGCTCGAAAAAGTTTGTTTTCTTTAAATACAGCGCATGTCCAGCGCCCGCTTCCTTACCGATCTAAGTATATGGCGCGAACAAGGGTCGCCCAGCATCGCCTACACGCACGCATGACGAAAGGGCCAGTCGTACAGAAATAACGAGAGAAAGTGAGCCTGCACTGTGCAAGCATATTTCTGTCTCAGTAAGCACACTTCACCGCTCTGCTCCTTTATTTTATTTTCCTCTTGTTTTGGGCAACTCAGCAGTGCATTGTCTTGCAAGAAGAGCCACGTTGGCCTCGAACCAACTGCTTATCACCCTACAGCGCGCTGACAAGAAATGCCACTGTGACCCTGTACACAAGTATGAAAACAGCACGCGCCTCGCTGTCTACCGCGCGCACCCTCGCCCATTTGAATACAACTCAGTGAGCCCGGTTCTAGCGACAGCTACCTAGCTAATCTCACCTTTGCATTCATTTGCGTCGCTCAAAAGAGTTACACAATTGTGAATCGCACGGTGGTAGTTTACGGCCGCCCAGCTCGTAGGGCAAGAGGGCTGGCTCGTTATTGTTTCTCCGACGCACGCAAACCAACGAAGCCATGCGAATGCCGCTCAGGCACAGCGTCGCGCGTAGGCTCAATCATTTAAGAGGAAGCTTTATAGCTCGGGCCCAACTCCGACGCGGCCTATTCAAATACATGTAAAACGCAAAAACGTTTTTCTGAGATAACCCCTGGACCGATTTTGATGAAATTTGTCGCATTTGAAAGAGAAAGTTAAATTCTAGTGACTGTTGGAAGCGGGATTTCGATTTAGGGCTTGAATTTTCTTAAAACGATTTTCAAATATTTGACCGTTTGAAAAAAAACAGAAGCACGAAGTTTATAAATTCACAGCTCTGCATCAAGAACCGATATCGCGGTTCTGTAAACGGCATCCATTAGACCATTCAAAGCGGACAAATTCAATATGTCATTTTACATCTTACGTGAATTTGTTACGTTGGTTACAACGGTTTTGCAAAAGTTGTATTTCTCTATTATTAAATTTTTTTATATTCATGTGTAACATATCAATTTTGTCCGCTTTAGATGTACTATTAGATGCAATTCACAGAATTGTATTATCATTTTTAGTGGTTAAGTTACAGAGTTGTAAACTTGATAGTTTCCGTTTTTTGAAAATTTTCGATTTTTGCCAATTTTTAATAAAAAATTGACAATCTAACTCAAAAATTCGAAACCAACAGTCACTAGATTTTAAGTTTGTCTTTTAAATGCAACAAACCTCGTCAAATTTGGTGCAGTGGTTGCCGAGAAAAACGAATTCTCCTTTTCCATGTATTTAGATAGGAGCACTTGAGCTGAAGCTTCCTCTTAACGCTTGCACTGGAAAGAACAAATAACCGCCGTCTGTAGAAAACTCACTTTCAGCTGTTACACACTGGCCCGTGCCCGGCAATATTTTCCTCGCGCTTTGCTTCGCTGCGTACCCACATCAGCTATTGTTGTGAAATATGGGGCTTAACATATCAAACTTACTTAACTTAAATGCGCCCGCTGACCGTCACGCTCGGCGTATGTATGTAACCGAGTGCTACTGCCCGGCTCATACTCTTCTCTAAGGGAGTAGAAGAAGCGAGCCACTTCAAAGCGACAAAAATGCGCATCGACGAGCTTACGATTACCTCTTTCTTTTAATCATCAGTCCACTCTGGTTGCCTCAATCAGGGTCCAACCAAAGGCGACAACTGAGCTGCACGAACGACCGCCACGTCGCAACTCGGACAGACTGAGGGCGGGTGAAATGGGAGCAACACAACACACAGTGGCGAGCGCAAATGCAATCGAGCAAAGCTCGCCTTGCGAGGGCGAAAAAACAATGCTACCACGCCTTATGAATACATGCGTTTGCGCTCGCTCACCTGACCAAAGTTTACCGCGCGTGTCTCGTACGGCCGAACGCGAGATAATGGCATCATGCAAAAGAGGGTCAACGGAGCAGGAGATCGCAAATCCTGCGCATCACTGCCGAAGCACCAAGTGGGTAGCCCTGAAGAGGGCTGTTGGGTTCTTCAGAGGAGCTGATGCGCTGCTTGCAGACGACGCCGCGCACGCGTGCTGCTTAGCCTCCGAAACCGTAGAGGGTGCGGCCCTGACGCTTGAGGGCATACACCACGTCCATGGCTTTATGTGGCCCCTAGGTCAAAAGGAAAGGAAAAGAAAAGGAGGGGCAAACCCGCACCACCGTTAAGGTATAACGGGTATAAAGCCGAATAAAAAAATAAATGAAAAGGGGCCGCCGAGGCAGCCCAAATCAGGTTTGGAGAAAAAGCCAATTGATAAAAGAAAACAGCCGGAGGCAAGCCAACAAGGAGGCCAAAATGAGGAATAAACAAATAGACGGGAAGAGAAGGGGGGAGCAGGAAAGTAAAACTGCCTCCAGGGTCTGCAAGCAGCGCATGCTCCCAAACGCACCCCGTCCGCAGGGCAACCCAACAATGCCCACGCAGTGACGCGCAGGTGGTTTATTGTAAAAAGAACCGAAGCATATGGCTGTCTTCATGGGCGCGCTCATGCCGTGTGGTCGTGTCACGTTGAGGCGACTGGGAGAGTCGGGAGAAAGGTCATCGCAGTGGAGACGCCCACGGCTGGCTGGACAGCTGCACAAAGGGTAGGAGACTATACAATGGGGGAAAGATGAAAAGGAAAGAAATGTGAATGGAGCATGCAGTTAGGACCATCCAACACGGGGAAGCCCCGCCATAGTTGGCATATGCAGTGTGGATGGCCACGAACAGTCATGCGAAAATAATATGAAAAGGTGAACCGAGGGCAGCAGTAGAAAGCAAATTAGTAGGCGTCGGGAAGAAGAGGAGGCACAGGAACAGGATGAGGAGGAACGGAAAGGGTGATAAGCCGGATGAGTTGCAGAAGCAGGGCGCGGGATCGAGGGGTTTTAATGAGCGCAGGGTACAGGTCGGGAGAAAGGGCATGGACATGATGAAGGCGGCACAACCGCGAAGCAACAAATGCAGTGCGTGGGCAGGAGGTCAAGTAATGAAGGTCATCGACAGGAGAGGCACCACACGCGCACCGATCGGAGGCAATAAGTCGAAACCGATGGAGGTAGTAGGGAAAATGACCGTGGCCGGTGAAAAAATGCGTAAACAGACGAGGCGGGGGGAACCAAGAGGGGATTGCGTAGACACTTCCGACCCATCGATAAAGACTGGTACCGAGGCCCTCACGCTGCCAGTGCAAGTGCCACTGTTGGAATGAAGCCGCAAAGAGAGTCTTCCGGACCGACCGGACTGAGGTCGGGCAGGAACGAAGTATACCACGGCGGAGCGCCGATGACGCGGCCTCGTCTGCCAGTTCGTTACCCACTACGCCCTGGTGGCCAGGGACATGGAATAGGCGCACGCGGTGACCCACGAGGTGGAGCTGGCGCAGCACTTGCTGAAAGTGCCAGACGCGTGCATCTGTATGATGAAGGCTGGAAATCGCCCGCAAGAGTGACAGGCAGTCAGTGTAGAGGTGGGTTGTGCAAGGCCCACGCCTGTTCATTAGAAACAGGAGGGCCTCGTCAAAAGCAATAGCCTCAGCATCATATGCGCTAGTGGCATTGGGTATCCTGTATTTGCGCACCGCGAGAAGGCGACCGCGCGGGCCGAACACCACGTACGCCGCGCCTGCCCCGACTGACGTGAAGGCGCCGTCCGTGTACACATGGTATACCGGCAAGGAAGAATGGAGGGCAGCCTGGGAAGGTGTCAGGCGGGTGAAGGAAAAGCGACAGGCCATGCACGGGTGACGCGACCAGGCGTCGAATGGACGCGCGATGGAGGCCGGGTCGAACGTGACCTGGCCATAATGGGTGAATTGGCGGAGAGTCAGGATGGAGAACTCCGCCCCCAACCTGTCTAACTCCACATTCAAAGGTGGACAGTTGGCCAGGATGTGCAGTGCCGTGGTGCGCGTTGTATGATAGGCACCGGTCAGGGCGACGAGAAGGGAGCGTTGAACCGACAAGACGCGTGTGGTGAGGAAGGAGGACGGAAAAGCCGGCCACCACACCGGAGACGCGTAAACAATCGCAGGAAGCAGGACCTGTCGATCTGGCCGCGGGCGAAGTTGGTAAGACGACGGACCGGTGTGGTCGTGGCCGCGAAAAGAGTGAATGCAATATAGCGGTGGTCGGACAGCGTCTCCTCCTCGCATACCGACCAGCTATAGCCCTGCCCAGTCAAGGAGAATGATGCTAAGGAGACATCGATCCATGACCGAGCATAGGGAGTCTCAAAGGTGGGGAGGGAGGCACAATTGTTTAAAATGAGCAAATCGTTCGCGCACGCGAACTGCACAAGTTGAGCGCCGCGCACATCGCCCCCCTCAGGACCCCACAACGCATGTTTCGCATTAAAATCGCCGCCCAAGATAAAGCTGTGGGTGAGATGTTGAGAAACGACCAGGCTCAATTCATCTAGAATGGGGTCCAACGGGCGATGAGGTGGCGCATAGACCGCGACGACAATGAAAGCGTTCCCAGCACGTTCGCAGCGGAGCGCAACGACGAGCTGGGAACAGTGGACAGGAAAGATGTCAAAGTCAGGTGCCCGCGCCAGCAAGACAACACGCGGGCGTTCGGGAGCGTGATAGGAAACGATGGACCGGGGCAGATTCTGCATGCGATTGTCGCGCATGTGCGGGTCGGACACCAGCGCAAAACTGAAGTCCCCCGCGACCATGCGCTCCACGAGCAGCTTGGTGGCATCGCGCGTACCGGCAAGATTAGCCTGGATGAATTTGAGAGGAGTGGCGCTAGCCATTGCGGGTGAGCACAGGTATGTCAGCAAAATGAATACGCGCACTCAGCAAGAGCCAGGAAAAGCGCCAGCGAAAGCACCAAAACCGTGTGCACGAAGCCAAGGCCGGCAAGAGGCGAGACCCACCGATCAAGGGCAGGACCCACAGCCAAGAGGGAGCAGCCCAAAACCTAAGAAGAGGACAAAGCTGCCCTGATCCTGCAACCGGCCGGCAGAGAATGCTATCGAAAAAAAGGTGGTGTGAGAGAAAGAAGGGGACAGAACAACGGAGACAGGAACACGGACGAAATGGGGACGCGAAAACGGGTAGGAAGACGCAGGGTACAGGTTCGAGTTGAGAGACGAAAGGAAGGCGATGTAACGAGGAGCCAAAATTAAAGGAGTGACGAAGGCACGGCGGCCCCGCCCCCGCCGGCGAGGTGCGCAGTCTCCCGCGCACGCAAAAGCCACCGACCGCCGCGGACAAGGCGGAGCCGCCGCGCTGCAACAGAGGGGCCATCAGATGGAAGCTAGCCATAATCGGTTCGCAACCGCAGGCGGGCCATGCGAGCCATCAAAAGAGGGCAGCCCCTATCGCCCGTCGGGTGCGAGCTCGGCCGCCCCGCCCGACGGCACTCGCTGCAGCACACCGTCGCATCTCCTATGCGCACGGTGCACTGCTCGCCGAGATGTTGGCCGGCGCAGCGGGTGCAAACCGCTCGCTCCGGTTGATCGCGCAGAGGACAGGCACGCCGGGGATGGCCGTACGAGGCGCAGAACGTGCACGTGGGGACGTGCAGGTCCTCCACCACGGTGGCAGATGTCCATCCCACCGTGACGCGGCCGCGGCTCGTGAGCGCCCGGAACGCCGCGGGGGTCACCGCAAGTACATGAGTGAAATTGCCTGACCGTTCCCGAAATGACACGCGCACGTCAGACGTCGAAGGGTCGAGGTTGACATCAGGATTGCGCGAGTTGATCTGCGCGACGAGGGTGCTTGCCGGGACATCGGGATCAACGCCTGTGATCTTTACCTGAGGTTTACGCCGGTCAACGAGTCGCACCGACATAGTCGTTTTAGTGATGATATTTTGTTCGATCGCCTCTTTAAGTCGGAGGACAGATGGTAAATTGTTGGTGAGGACAGTGAGGCCGCGGGACGTCTTTCGAATAGTAATGTCACTGATGTTTTCTTTAGCCGGGTCGATGTTAGTTTTTAGGACGTGGGAGAGATCTTTCGCGGGAGTGGTGGTAGGGGTGAGTGGTGACAGGAACATGACGTGTGCGTGGTCTCGCCTGGGCAAGTCGTCCTCCACGGCAACGTCGACAGCCGAAGGCGCCGGGCCGAAGGCGACCGGAGTCGGCATGCCAAGCGCGCCCGTATGAGGTGCCAAACCGCCATCTCGGGCCACCGCGGCGTAGGAACGAGCCGGGGTCGCGGAAGGAACAGCAGCCGCGCACTGCACCGGACCAGCCGCTCCAGCCCGCGCCAGTTGGTGCCGCAACTCGTCAGCCCGTCCGCATTGCCGGGCCGCGACCGCACGCAGATCAGCACACTCCTGTATCAGACCTCTCAAAAGGCCCAAGATTTGTGACCGGTAGTTATTAGTGAGTTTGCAGTTGTTATCAAACATGATATCCGTGATTTGTTTGTGGTAATCAATGGCACGTTGAAAGGAGGCCGAAAGCGCGGCATCGACGGCCCCGCGCTCGGAACATGAGTCTGCATGCCCTCGGCCGTCCGGCCGGCGATCGGCATCCGCCCGCCCAGGAGGCGCGGGTATAGCAGGCGCGGAAGGGCCGAGGTGAACATCCGCTAGGAGCCGATCGCCATCAGTAGAGAACACTGACGCGTCCGAGCGCGACGAGCCGCCCGGCGAGGCAGAGCCGCTCGCAGGCGGAAGGTCAGTAGCGGGGTTGACGCTCTCCGCCATGCCCCACTAGCGGGTATGAGCCATTGGCCCGTAGGCCGGCAGCCGGCCACGACGAAAGGTCGAAAATTAATGAAAAGTAGCCCCTTTTAGCCCAAACCCGCTCGTCGAATGCAAACCCCAAATGTTCAAAATTAACCCCTGATAGAAATTAGAAGCCAGGAATCAGAAAGAACTGACCTTTCGCCGATAAACGGGAGCTCGATTCCACCGGCCAGCCAAGCACTTGCACGAGCGCTCGTGCTGTCACGGTCTTGCGCTTGGCGTGCTCAGTGTAGGTGACGGCGTCCCGGATCACGTTCTCGAGGAACACCTTGAGCACACCGCGTGTCTCCTCGTAGATCAGGCCAGAGATACGCTTGACACCACCACGGCGAGCGAGGCGACGGATGGCTGGCTTGGTGATGCCTTGGATGTTGTCACGCAACACCTTACGATGACGCTTCGCGCCACCCTTGCCGAGCCCCTTGCCGCCCTTGCCACGTCCAGACATCTCGGCTGTTGCTGCTGCTTCGAAGCGAGTCAGGAAAGCGAATGCCGCGTCCTTGCGCCGCGACTGAGCGAGGAAGCCGCGCCGAAGGGCGAGGAGGTGAAACGCGCGCCGATTGGCTCACGGGCAGCGCGGCCTCTCTTCGCGGGTGAGTCGCGGGTGGCAGCACTGAGCCCTGCTTAGGCCACGCACTGAGTTCACGACATGTGGCTGCGCAACACAATCGCGGAGTTTACTTTTTTTTTTTTCTTATGTTTTTTTCTTTTTGGCATTTCTGACTGCAACGTAGGCTGATGTTCAACCCGCCTCCCTCCTTCTTTTGCTCAACTCGCCAAGAGAAAAACAAACGTGTCAACAATGTTATTGTGCTATGTTGCACGCACCCACTGCTCGTTTCGCGCCCCAGGAACAGGTTTATTGTCTTCTCATAATTATTATTACTCGTTCTATTCACCGGTAGCTCGGCTACGCTTTCAAGTGCACCCTGGTCATTGCCGCAAAGCACACCGTGCGCACAGCTTCAAACTCCACCACGCCAACATCGTTCACTTGATCACTAGTCGCGAAACAGGGCGCGTTCATGCTCTGTTCGCCTCAGGCATTTCAAATTTCGCACGCCGGCACCGCTGACTGGTGCCTACACGACCGTCAAATTTCGTCGCGATAGCTTACGTAGCCTCGTAGATAACGTCAGCGAAATCAGCCTAAGACGCGCGCGCGAGCCCAATTCAGCATTCTAGGGGACGGAAGAGAGCGAGGGAACTGTTTGCGCCGCTCCTCACTCCTCCCTCTCCCATCGCCCGTGCGAAGGCAGCTACGCAGGGCGCGCGCGCGGAACCGCTAGCTATGCAGTATGCGGAGAGCGCGCGCATCTCTTCTTTTCCCACTTCAAAGTCACTTACTACTGCTACATTTGTAATAACAGTGTAAAATTTCCCCTTAGGCAGTGCTGCTTCGTGAACGTGCGCACCCATTTCCGCTCGCCAGCCACCGCTACAGCAATGCGGCTCTGAATTTCAGTCCGGAGCATACGTGCGGGCGGCCGCCGAGAGGGCATTCTAGCAGACGGAGCGACCGATGGCATTAGTTCTAGCAGCCATAGAGGCACACCTCAGGGCCCGCAAAAGCGCGTCGAACGACAAGAAGAAACAAAACGGTAAAAAGAAAAAAAAAAGGAGGGATGAGGGCTGCCTGCTTTTAAAAAAGTTGCGCTACATCAGAATTAAGTAAACGTGCAGCAACGACCGCCTCATCATCCTCGGTGTGTGAAACACGCGCCGTGGTAATTAGTGCATGCAGGCCAACGTGGCCGCTCGCGCAGAGTCGCCTCACGCGCCCCATACTTGCTTAGTGTGTGTTGTTTTGCTGAGCCCCATGGCGTTCCGTGCGGTTCTGCTACAAAAGTTGTAGCACACGCGCTGTCCGACCGCGCACGCCGCGTGTTTGAAAACAAGAAGTAGTAGTAAGTGCCGTTGAGATGGTAAAAGAAGAGAAGAGTGCAGTACCGTAGCTGTCTCTCGCTTAGGGGGTCACCTCAACAGTACTACACGGGGGAGGGTAAGGAGAATAAAGGAGCCAAGAGAAACAAAGATTAAAGAGGACGAGCGGAAGGCCGTGAAGAAAAAAAAAAGAGAGAGAAGCGTGAAACGGGGCCTATGGCAGCGTGGTAAGGTTCGACGACTCAAAGAGCTGGGAAGGCTCTTTTGAGTAAAACCGCAAAACCCCTAGGAAACGAGAAAGTCCTCAGGACGGGCTATGGGGAGTCCAAGGCGTCGATTAGGATTTCACGAGCTGAGAGATATATGCAGTGCATATATCTATAATAAAAGTGCATATATCATATAAAAGGGACTCTCACGGGCCTATCGGCCCGTGAGAGTCCCTTTTTGTGTGTGTTGTTGTGCTGCGCGCATGGCGTTGTGTGCGTGTCTGATACAAAACTTTCAGCACACGCGCTGTCGCAATGAGAATACGACAGCGCGCGCCGGGTGTGTGTAAACGAGGAAGCGTCGAACAGAGGGAACGGACGGAATTGTCGAGATTCTCACTACATCCCAATGCCAATGCAGACACTTTGGGTGGCTCTGAGAAGAGCCGTTGGGTGTTGGCTGCGCGGACGAGCGCTCGGTCGCCTACTTGGAGCTGGTGTACTTGGTGACGGCTTTGGTGCCCTCGGACACGGCGTGTTTGGCCAGCTCTCCGGGCAACAGCAGACGCACGGCAGTCTGGATCTCCCGGCTCGTGATGGTCGAGCGCTTGTTGTAGTGAGCCAGACGGGACGACTCCGCGGCGATACGCTCGAAGATGTCGTTCACGAAGCTGTTCATGATAGACATGGCCTTGCTGGAGACTCCAGTGTCCGGGTGCACCTGCTTCAGCACCTTGTAGATATAGATGGAGAAGCTCTCCTTCCTGCGGCGCTTCTTCTTCTTCTTGTCGGTGGCGCGCACGTTCTTCTGCGCCTTGCCGGCCTTCTTCACGGCCTTACCGCTGGGCTGGGGAGGCATGTCAGTAGCCGAGCAAACGAGATCGGAATACGCGCGACCGGTCGCGCGCGCCGCGTTTTTATCGCGGGAGGGTGGTGTTCACGCGACCCCGCAAAGCCGCGCTCGCCATTGGTCCGCGCGGCTTCTCTCCCTTTCCCTCGCGCTTTCCTTTGGGACCGGCGGCGGCGAGAGCGGCGAAGGCGCTACGAGCACGGCTCAAATCGCTCACAGATCGCCACTGTGCAAGTCGTTGCTTGCTACTCAGTCTACGCATCAACAGCACCAGCATGTCCGGACGCGGCAAAGGCGGCAAGGCGAAGGGCAAGAGCAAGACGCGTTCCAGCCGCGCGGGTCTCCAGTTCCCCGTGGGCCGTATCCACCGTCTCCTGCGCAAGGGAAACTACGCCGAGCGCGTCGGAGCGGGCGCTCCCGTCTACCTCGCGGCCGTCCTCGAGTACCTGGCTGCCGAAGTGCTCGAGCTCGCTGGCAACGCGGCTCGTGACAACAAGAAGACCAGGATCATCCCCCGCCACCTGCAGCTCGCCATCCGCAACGACGAGGAGCTGAACAAGCTGCTCTCCGGCGTGACGATCGCGCAGGGCGGCGTCTTGCCCAACATCCAAGCTGTGCTTCTCCCAAAGAAGACCGAGAAGAAGGCGTAAGCGAGCTCCCAGCCGCCGGACTACAGTCGCGCTCGTCGCACAACCCAACGGTCCTTGTCAGGACCACCGAAATGCGTGTGACGGCAGGGTTTTGCTTGGCAATCCCGTTCTCTGCGCCCGTTTCCCTCTGTTTGAATTAGCGCAACCGTGCCTCTTGAACTGACGCTGCTGCTAGCTAGCTGGCATTTCAGTGCACGAATGTAGATGGAAAGCGAGCTTCCGGGTGCCCGGGGGCGCACAGGGACGAGCCTCACTGCAATTAGCGTACGATTCGCGTAGTGGAATGTGATAGGCGATTGGGCCCTTAAAAACAAACAAACAAAAAATGGGCCATATCCGCAACCAGCATGCACTTATGAGCCAGGCAGGTATGCATGAGGAACGTGAACAAACGCATGCATGGCATACCAATACACAAAAGCTTGCACGCCACATCGGCCGCATTAATTTCGTTTTCGGGCGCGGCTTCTTCGCATGAATGCGCGCACCGTTTTGCAACGAACACGCATATTGTTTAATTTTTTTTCCCCCTCTCTCTTCTTGTTCGTGCTCGAAAGCGCGCAATACTTACCATATGCATACCAAACAGGCACCACCTCGCACCGGCAGCCCACCACAGGCACACACAAAAAAAAATATTAATAATAAAAAATAACAACAAAACAGACAGACCGAGAGGGTACGGTTGGAGTACGTGGTCTCGCGTGCTCCCGTGGCCGAAGCAAACATGTAGGTGGTCCTGAGAAGGACCGTTTTGTGTTGCTTGCCTGACCGAGGCTGCGGCGCAGACAGCGGCCGAACTTAGGCGCGCTCGCCACGGATGCGCCGGGCCAGCTGGATGTCCTTCGGCATGATGGTAACGCGCTTGGCGTGGATGGCGCACAGGTTGGTGTCCTCGAAGAGACCGACCAGGTATGCCTCGCTGGCCTCCTGAAGGGCCATCACAGCCGAACTCTGGAATCGGAGGTCGGTCTTGAAATCCTGAGCGATTTCCCTCACCAAGCGCTGGAACGGCAGCTTGCGGATGAGAAGTTCGGTCGACTTCTGGTAGCGGCGAATTTCACGAAGGGCCACGGTTCCAGGCCTGTACCGATGCGGTTTCTTAACCCCACCTGTGGCAGGTGCACTCTTGCGAGCAGCCTTGGTAGCAAGCTGCTTACGCGGAGCCTTCCCACCGGTGCTCTTACGGGCGGTTTGCTTGGTCCTGGCCATGGCGAACGGAGCGAGCGTCCGAACTCGTCGACTGCCGGAGTGAAAATGACCCCTGCGCCGCGCGCGTCGTGCTTCGCCGCACTACTCTTCTCCTCTCCAACTCACCCGCCGATTGGCCAGCGCCCGCACAGCCGTCTCGGGCGGTGCGCGCGCCGCCGCCGTTCGCCAGGATGCTGGAGGAGGCACGTTTTCGCGCGGGCGCCTTGTTCGCGGCTAAGGAAAGCACATTCGCAGGCGGTTTAATTGAGTTTAAACACGACAGCATGCCGCGCTGTTCTCTTTCGTTTCAGCCAACACCACAATCTCGTTTATACCGCCGCGCGTCGCCAATTGCCAGTGCCGAGTGTGAGACCACACCACTAATCTCGACAGTGGTTAGCGCTCCACGCCCAACGCCATCGGAGCTGTTATCGCGATCTCCGCGCGACGGAGATGGCTGGCATGTTTAGGCTACATTATTGCTTGTCCACTGCCTTGCTTTGATCATGCTGATGCTCGTTTCACGAACTATAAGTGCGCGCCACGGTGCCTTCTCGAGGGGCAACTGCATCGTGTTTTGGCCGCACTCGGCAGCAAACCGTCTCGCATGTGCACACATGCCAGTACCGCACTTTCCCGTCCACGCATAGAAGAACGCGAGGCCCGCATGCGCCTCGCAAAGATTAACGACAAACTGACTAGCAGCACCACTTCAGAGTTACAGAGAAAACGATGCACTTCCGCTCTAAGAGCGAATATGGAATACAATATTGACAGGTGTTGAACGCGCGTTAGGAGACCTGGACAACTAATTGGGGCTTCAAAACTGTGGATAGGCAAGCGGTACTTCCATATGTATGAAGGGTCCTTAAACAATATGTCAAGGTAGCATCAACCAATGCTTCGCAGGCGCGATCCCAAGCGCGGCTTCCCCGTGCCACGTATTCGGTGCGCAGTTTTCGCGCTTGCAAGGGACACCATGTTTTGACAAACAATCATCAAACGCAACACTTTGCTCCATACAGTGCGTACATTTCGTCAGCTAGCTTTTTCGATTGCATTCCCGCACGCAACTTCGCCACAGGATCGACGGCATCGATGTCATGTCATAGCGAAGCTCCAGCTCGGCAGCCGCCGGGAGAAATCTATTTCCTCGCCAACTAATGCACCGAATTTGGTGCGCCTAATTGCGTGTAAAAGAAAATGTTCAAATGCCGCGCCTGCAACAGCGCGATCTTCAACTGATGCCGAGCGCTGCCTCTTTTTTCTTTACTATTTTTTTTCTCAGTGATTGTGGAAAACTGTGAAATGGAAGAGAGAAAAAACAGTTCGACTGTGCGCTTTAAAGCTCCGTCACACAGCAATGGAACCGGATTTGGAAATTCTGTTAATTGCACAAGGCGATATGTATAAAGGGAACACAATTTATACGCCTCGATAAGATATACCAGTCATGTGTGAGTATGACTTTTACAATACCTTCACAGACATCACAGGCGTTTTCGATGGGATAAAATTTTTTAGACAGAACTTCCGTGAGTAGTTGCGTGCAATTCACACGATCGCGGTACCGCTTTGTACTGTTGAGATATGAAACTTTGTACTTCTTAACCTGCCAGTACTCGTGCATTATGGAAGGGGAAAAAAAAAGAGAGAGAGAGACGTCACCGCACCACCACACATTTTTCTCAGATGGAACAAGCAGCTTGTTTACATGGCTGCAGTAGTTCTCTCGTGACAACCCGTTGTTTTCTCTTGGGTGTGTTCCGATGCCTTACTTAGAGTTTACCTCCGAGCTACACGCACGACCGGTATGACCTCATTGCGCACTGTGTACGCCTTGCTTCGTCCTCGTCTATTCCCTTTGCGCGCGCATGCCAGTGACTTCGCAGCAGTAATCATTACATAGACAAGACAAAAAGAAATAACCAAAAGTGCCGCGTTTCTTCAAAGCAAGAGGCCCGTACATTTTCTCTGACTGTTCCTTCCCCATTTGTTTACCTGTTTAGCCATCACCTCACTTTGCTATATACATCAAGGCCATAGGCGCAGTTCCCGGTGGCTTCGTGGGACGAATGTAAAATAATAGGCGCGAGCTTGGCTTTCATTAAACGCAACACGAATGCGAAATCCGTGCAATGACGACGGCCGGCGTGTCTCAGCTTCCCTTACCTTGGCGTGCCAATGTATGTGCCATGAGTGAGGGAGCCGGTTCGAATTCGGAATTTTTCTCTACAGCAGCTTGCACATTCGCGATATTCCAGGGATGCAGCGGCAGGAGGTAGTCTTGTGCACTTTGGCGCGTCCATGCCATGGCATTACGCAACCGCCTCACAGCGCGTAATACGCGGGACATGAGCTGCCACAAGGAGAAATGTTCGCATGTAGGACAGGTGGCTCCCTCTGGCGGCGAAGAGTTCGACAAATACGTGATGCACCGCTCCCCCATCGGGCGGCCGCTCGTCCCTCTCTCTCTTTTTGCCCCGTTCTCGCGGCGTGTGGCATGCACAAATACGTTGCTCGAAAAAGTTTGTTTTCTTTAAATACAGCGCATGTCCAGCGCCCGCTTCCTTACCGATCTAAGTATATGGCGCGAACAAGGGTCGCCCAGCATCGCCTACACGCACGCATGACGAAAGGGCCAGTCGTACAGAAATAACGAGAGAAAGTGAGCCTGCACTGTGCAAGCATATTTCTGTCTCAGTAAGCACACTTCACCGCTCTGCTCCTTTATTTTATTTTCCTCTTGTTTTGGGCAACTCAGCAGTGCATTGTCTTGCAAGAAGAGCCACGTTGGCCTCGAACCAACTGCTTATCACCCTACAGCGCGCTGACAAGAAATGCCACTGTGACCCTGTACACAAGTATGAAAACAGCACGCGCCTCGCTGTCTACCGCGCGCACCCTCGCCCATTTGAATACAACGCAGTGAGCCCGGTTCTAGCGACAGCTACCTAGCTAATCTCACCTTTGCATTCATTTGCGTCGCTCAAAAGAGTTACACAATTGTGAATCGCACGGTGGTAGTTTACGGCCGCCCAGCTCGTAGGGCAAGAGGGCTGGCTCGTTATTGTTTCTCCGACGCACGCAAACCAACGAAGCCATGCGAATGCCGCTCAGGCACAGCGTCGCGCGTAGGCTCAATCATTTAAGAGGAAGCTTTATAGCTCGGGCCCAACTCCGACGCGGCCTATTCAAATACATGTAAAACGCAAAAACGTTTTTCTGAGATAACCCCTGGACCGATTTTGATGAAATTTGTCGCATTTGAAAGAGAAAGTTAAATTCTAGTGACTGTTGGAAGCGGGATTTCGATTTAGGGCTTGAATTTTCTTAAAACGATTTTCAAATATTTGACCGTTTGAAAAAAAACAGAAGCACGAAGTTTATAAATTCACAGCTCTGCATCAAGAACCGATATCGCGGTTCTGTAAACGGCATCCATTAGACCATTCAAAGCGGACAAATTCAATATGTCATTTTACATCTTACGTGAATTTGTTACGTTGGTTACAACGGTTTTGCAAAAGTTGTATTTCTCTATTATTAAATTTTTTTATATTCATGTGTAACATATCAATTTTGTCCGCTTTAGATGTACTATTAGATGCAATTCACAGAATTGTATTATCATTTTTAGTGGTTAAGTTACAGAGTTGTAAACTTGATAGTTTCCGTTTTTTGAAAATTTTCGATTTTTGCCAATTTTTAATAAAAAATTGACAATCTAACTCAAAAATTCGAAACCAACAGTCACTAGATTTTAAGTTTGTCTTTTAAATGCAACAAACCTCGTCAAATTTGGTGCAGTGGTTGCCGAGAAAAACGAATTCTCCTTTTCCATGTATTTAGATAGGAGCACTTGAGCTGAAGCTTCCTCTTAACGCTTGCACTGGAAAGAACAAATAACCGCCGTCTGTAGAAAACTCACTTTCAGCTGTTACACACTGGCCCGTGCCCGGCAATATTTTCCTCGCGCTTTGCTTCGCTGCGTACCCACATCAGCTATTGTTGTGAAATATGGGGCTTAACATATCAAACTTACTTAACTTAAATGCGCCCGCTGACCGTCACGCTCGGCGTATGTATGTAACCGAGTGCTACTGCCCGGCTCATACTCTTCTCTGAGGGAGTAGAAGAAGCGAGCCACTTCAAAGCGACAAAAATGCGCATCGACGAGCTTACGATTACCTCTTTCTTTTAATCATCAGTCCACTCTGGTTGCCTCAATCAGGGTCCAACCAAAGGCGACAACTGAGCTGCACGAACGACCGCCACGTCGCAACTCGGACAGACTGAGGGCGGGTGAAATGGGAGCAACACAACACACAGTGGCGAGCGCAAATGCAATCGAGCAAAGCTCGCCTTGCGAGGGCGAAAAAACAATGCTACCACGCCTTATGAATACATGCGTTTGCGCTCGCTCACCTGACCAAAGTTTACCGCGCGTGTCTCGTACGGCCGAACGCGAGATAATGGCATCATGCAAAAGAGGGTCAACGGAGCAGGAGATCGCAAATCCTGCGCATCACTGCCGAAGCACCAAGTGGGTAGCCCTGAAGAGGGCTGTTGGGTTCTTCAGAGGAGCTGATGCGCTGCTTGCAGACGACGCCGCGCACGCGTGCTGCTTAGCCTCCGTAACCGTAGAGGGTGCGGCCCTGACGCTTGAGGGCATACACCACGTCCATGGCTGTCACGGTCTTGCGCTTGGCGTGCTCAGTGTAGGTGACGGCGTCCCGGATCACGTTCTCGAGGAACACCTGTTCTCGAGGAACACCTTGAGCACACCGCGTGTCTCCTCGTAGATCAGGCCAGAGATACGCTTGACACCACCACGGCGAGCGAGGCGACGGATGGCTGGCTTGGTGATGCCTTGGATGTTGTCACGCAACACCTTACGATGACGCTTCGCGCCACCCTTGCCACGTCCAGACATCTCGGCTGTTGCTGCTGCTTCGAAGCGAGTCAGGAAAGCGAATGCCGCGTCCTTGCGCCGCGACTGAGCGAGGAAGCCGCGCCGAAGGGCGAGGAGGTGAAACGCGCGCCGATTGGCTCACGGGCAGCGCGGCCTCTCTTCGCGGGTGAGTCGCGGGTGGCAGCACTGAGCCCTGCTTAGGCCACGCACTGAGTTCACGACATGTGGCTGCGCAACACAATCGCGGAGTTTACTTTTTTTTTTCTTATGTTTTTTTCTTTTTGGCATTTCTGACTGCAACGTAGGCTGATGTTCAACCCGCCTCCCTCCTTCTTTTGCTCAACTCGCCAAGAGAAAAACAAACGTGTCAACAATGTTATTGTGCTATGTTGCACGCACCCACTGCTCGTTTCGCGCCCCAGGAACAGGTTTATTGTCTTCTCATAATTATTATTACTCGTTCTATTCACCGGTAGCTCGGCTACGCTTTCAAGTGCACCCTGGTCATTGCCGCAAAGCACACCGTGCGCACAGCTTCAAACTCCGCCACGCCAACATCGTTCACTTGATCACTAGTCGCGAAACAGGGCGCGTTCATGCTCTGTTCGCCTCAGGCGTTTCAAATTTCGCACGCCGGCACCGCTGACTGGTGCCTACACGACCGTCAAATTTCGTCGCGATAGCTTACGTAGCCTCGTAGATAACGTCAGCGAAATCAGCCTAAGACGCGCGCGCGAGCCCAATTCAGCATTCTAGGGGACGGAAGAGAGCGAGGGAACTGTTTGCGCCGCTCCTCACTCCTCCCTCTCCCATCGCCCGTGCGAAGGCAGCTACGCAGGGCGCGCGCGCGGAACCGCTAGCTATGCAGTATGCGGAGAGCGCGCGCATCTCTTCTTTTCCCACTTCAAAGTCACTTACTACTGCTACATTTGTAATAACAGTGTAAAATTTCCCCTTAGGCAGTGCTGCTTCGTGAACGTGCGCACCCATTTCCGCTCGCCAGCCACCGCTACAGCAATGCGGCTCTGAATTTCAGTCCGGAGCATACGTGCGGGCGGCCGCCGAGAGGGCATTCTAGCAGACGGAGCGACCGATGGCATTAGTTCTAGCAGCCATAGAGGCACACCTCAGGGCCCGCAAAAGCGCGTCGAACGACAAGAAGAAACAAAACGGTAAAAAGAAAAAAAAAAAGGAGGGATGAGGGCTGCCTGCTTTTAAAAAAGTTGCGCTACATCAGAATTAAGTAAACGTGCAGCAACGACCGCCTCATCATCCTCGGTGTGTGAAACACGCGCCGTGGTAATTAGTGCATGCAGGCCAACGTGGCCGCTCGCGCAGAGTCGCCTCACGCGCCCCATACTTGCTTAGTGTGTGTTGTTTTGCTGAGCCCCATGGCGTTCCGTGCGGTTCTGCTACAAAAGTTGTAGCACACGCGCTGTCCGACCGCGCACGCCGCGTGTTTGAAAACAAGAAGTAGTAGTAAGTGCCGTTGAGATGGTAAAAGAAGAGAAGAGTGCAGTACCGTAGCTGTCTCTCGCTTAGGGGGTCACCTCAACAGTACTACACGGGGGAGGGTAAGGAGAATAAAGGAGCCAAGAGAAACAAAGATTAAAGAGGACGAGCGGAAGGCCGTGAAGAAAAAAAAAAAGAGAGAGAAGCGTGAAACGGGGCCTATGGCAGCGTGGTAAGGTTCGACGACTCAAAGAGCTGGGAAGGCTCTTTTGAGTAAAACCGCAAAACCCCTAGGAAACGAGAAAGTCCTCAGGACGGGCTATGGGGAGTCCAAGGCGTCGATTAGGATTTCACGAGCTGAGAGATATATGCAGTGCATATATCTATAATAAAAGTGCATATATCATATAAAAGGGACTCTCACGGGCCTATCGGCCCGTGAGAGTCCCTTTTTGTGTGTGTTGTTGTGCTGCGCGCATGGCGTTGTGTGCGTGTCTGATACAAAACTTTCAGCACACGCGCTGTCGCAATGAGAATACGACAGCGCGCGCCGGGTGTGTGTAAACGAGGAAGCGTCGAACAGAGGGAACGGACGGAATTGTCGAGATTCTCACTACATCCCAATGCCAATGCAGACACTTTGGGTGGCTCTGAGAAGAGCCGTTGGGTGTTGGCTGCGCGGACGAGCGCTCGGTCGCCTACTTGGAGCTGGTGTACTTGGTGACGGCTTTGGTGCCCTCGGACACGGCGTGTTTGGCCAGCTCTCCGGGCAACAGCAGACGCACGGCAGTCTGGATCTCCCGGCTCGTGATGGTCGAGCGCTTGTTGTAGTGAGCCAGACGGGACGACTCCGCGGCGATACGCTCGAAGATGTCGTTCACGAAGCTGTTCATGATAGACATGGCCTTGCTGGAGACTCCAGTGTCCGGGTGCACCTGCTTCAGCACCTTGTAGATATAGATGGAGAAGCTCTCCTTCCTGCGGCGCTTCTTCTTCTTCTTGTCGGTGGCGCGCACGTTCTTCTGCGCCTTGCCGGCCTTCTTCACGGCCTTACCGCTGGGCTGGGGAGGCATGTCAGTAGCCGAGCAAACGAGATCGGAATACGCGCGACCGGTCGCGCGCGCCGCGTTTTTATCGCGGGAGGGTGGTGTTCACGCGACCCCGCAAAGCCGCGCTCGCCATTGGTCCGCGCGGCTTCTCTCCCTTTCCCTCGCGCTTTCCTTTGGGACCGGCGGCGGCGAGAGCGGCGAAGGCGCTACGAGCACGGCTCAAATCGCTCACAGATCGCCACTGTGCAAGTCGTTGCTTGCTACTCAGTCTACGCATCAACAGCACCAGCATGTCCGGACGCGGCAAAGGCGGCAAGGCGAAGGGCAAGAGCAAGACGCGTTCCAGCCGCGCGGGTCTCCAGTTCCCCGTGGGCCGTATCCACCGTCTCCTGCGCAAGGGAAACTACGCCGAGCGCGTCGGAGCGGGCGCTCCCGTCTACCTCGCGGCCGTCCTCGAGTACCTGGCTGCCGAAGTGCTCGAGCTCGCTGGCAACGCGGCTCGTGACAACAAGAAGACCAGGATCATCCCCCGCCACCTGCAGCTCGCCATCCGCAACGACGAGGAGCTGAACAAGCTGCTCTCCGGCGTGACGATCGCGCAGGGCGGCGTCTTGCCCAACATCCAAGCTGTGCTTCTCCCAAAGAAGACCGAGAAGAAGGCGTAAGCGAGCTCCCAGCCGCCGGACTACAGTCGCGCTCGTCGCACAACCCAACGGTCCTTGTCAGGACCACCGAAATGCGTGTGACGGCAGGGTTTTGCTTGGCAATCCCGTTCTCTGCGCCCGTTTCCCTCTGTTTGAATTAGCGCAACCGTGCCTCTTGAACTGACGCTGCTGCTAGCTAGCTGGCATTTCAGTGCACGAATGTAGATGGAAAGCGAGCTTCCGGGTGCCCGGGGGCGCACAGGGACGAGCCTCACTGCAATTAGCGTACGATTCGCGTAGTGGAATGTGATAGGCGATTGGGCCCTTAAAAACAAACAAACAAAAAATGGGCCATATCCGCAACCAGCATGCACTTATGAGCCAGGCAGGTATGCATGAGGAACGTGAACAAACGCATGCATGGCATACCAATACACAAAAGCTTGCACGCCACATCGGCCGCATTAATTTCGTTTTCGGGCGCGGCTTCTTCGCATGAATGCGCGCACCGTTTTGCAACGAACACGCATATTGTTTAATTTTTTTTTCCCCCTCTCTCTTCTTGTTCGTGCTCGAAAGCGCGCAATACTTACCATATGCATACCAAACAGGCACCACCTCGCACCGGCAGCCCACCACAGGCACACACAAAAAAAAATATTAATAATAAAAAATAACAACAAAACAGACAGACCGAGAGGGTACGGTTGGAGTACGTGGTCTCGCGTGCTCCCGTGGCCGAAGCAAACATGTAGGTGGTCCTGAGAAGGACCGTTTTGTGTTGCTTGCCTGACCGAGGCTGCGGCGCAGACAGCGGCCGAACTTAGGCGCGCTCGCCACGGATGCGCCGGGCCAGCTGGATGTCCTTCGGCATGATGGTAACGCGCTTGGCGTGGATGGCGCACAGGTTGGTGTCCTCGAAGAGACCGACCAGGTATGCCTCGCTGGCCTCCTGAAGGGCCATCACAGCCGAACTCTGGAATCGGAGGTCGGTCTTGAAATCCTGAGCGATTTCCCTCACCAAGCGCTGGAACGGCAGCTTGCGGATGAGAAGTTCGGTCGACTTCTGGTAGCGGCGAATTTCACGAAGGGCCACGGTTCCAGGCCTGTACCGATGCGGTTTCTTAACCCCACCTGTGGCAGGTGCACTCTTGCGAGCAGCCTTGGTAGCAAGCTGCTTACGCGGAGCCTTCCCACCGGTGCTCTTACGGGCGGTTTGCTTGGTCCTGGCCATGGCGAACGGAGCGAGCGTCCGAACTCGTCGACTGCCGGAGTGAAAATGACCCCTGCGCCGCGCGCGTCGTGCTTCGCCGCACTACTCTTCTCCTCTCCAACTCACCCGCCGATTGGCCAGCGCCCGCACAGCCGTCTCGGGCGGTGCGCGCGCCGCCGCCGTTCGCCAGGATGCTGGAGGAGGCACGTTTTCGCGCGGGCGCCTTGTTCGCGGCTAAGGAAAGCACATTCGCAGGCGGTTTAATTGAGTTTAAACACGACAGCATGCCGCGCTGTTCTCTTTCGTTTCAGCCAACACCACAATCTCGTTTATACCGCCGCGCGTCGCCAATTGCCAGTGCCGAGTGTGAGACCACACCACTAATCTCGACAGTGGTTAGCGCTCCACGCCCAACGCCATCGGAGCTGTTATCGCGATCTCCGCGCGACGGAGATGGCTGGCATGTTTAGGCTACATTATTGCTTGTCCACTGCCTTGCTTTGATCATGCTGATGCTCGTTTCACGAACTATAAGTGCGCGCCACGGTGCCTTCTCGAGGGGCAACTGCATCGTGTTTTGGCCGCACTCGGCAGCAAACCGTCTCGCATGTGCACACATGCCAGTACCGCACTTTCCCGTCCACGCATAGAAGAACGCGAGGCCCGCATGCGCCTCGCAAAGATTAACGACAAACTGACTAGCAGCACCACTTCAGAGTTACAGAGAAAACGATGCACTTCCGCTCTAAGAGCGAATATGGAATACAATATTGACAGGTGTTGAACGCGCGTTAGGAGACCTGGACAACTAATTGGGGCTTCAAAACTGTGGATAGGCAAGCGGTACTTCCATATGTATGAAGGGTCCTTAAACAATATGTCAAGGTAGCATCAACCAATGCTTCGCAGGCGCGATCCCAAGCGCGGCTTCCCCGTGCCACGTATTCGGTGCGCAGTTTTCGCGCTTGCAAGGGACACCATGTTTTGACAAACAATCATCAAACGCAACACTTTGCTCCATACAGTGCGTACATTTCGTCAGCTAGCTTTTTCGATTGCATTCCCGCACGCAACTTCGCCACAGGATCGACGGCATCGATGTCATGTCATAGCGAAGCTCCAGCTCGGCAGCCGCCGGGAGAAATCTATTTCCTCGCCAACTAATGCACCGAATTTGGTGCGCCTAATTGCGTGTAAAAGAAAATGTTCAAATGCCGCGCCTGCAACAGCGCGATCTTCAACTGATGCCGAGCGCTGCCTCTTTTTTCTTTACTATTTTTTTTCTCAGTGATTGTGGAAAACTGTGAAATGGAAGAGAGAAAAAACAGTTCGACTGTGCGCTTTAAAGCTCCGTCACACAGCAATGGAACCGGATTTGGAAATTCTGTTAATTGCACAAGGCGATATGTATAAAGGGAACACAATTTATACGCCTCGATAAGATATACCAGTCATGTGTGAGTATGACTTTTACAATACCTTCACAGACATCACAGGCGTTTTCGATGGGATAAAATTTTTTAGACAGAACTTCCGTGAGTAGTTGCGTGCAATTCACACGATCGCGGTACCGCTTTGTACTGTTGAGATATGAAACTTTGTACTTCTTAACCTGCCAGTACTCGTGCATTATGGAAGGGGAAAAAAAAAGAGAGAGAGAGACGTCACCGCACCACCACACATTTTTCTCAGATGGAACAAGCAGCTTGTTTACATGGCTGCAGTAGTTCTCTCGTGACAACCCGTTGTTTTCTCTTGGGTGTGTTCCGATGCCTTACTTAGAGTTTACCTCCGAGCTACACGCACGACCGGTATGACCTCATTGCGCACTGTGTACGCCTTGCTTCGTCCTCGTCTATTCCCTTTGCGCGCGCATGCCAGTGACTTCGCAGCAGTAATCATTACATAGACAAGACAAAAAGAAATAACCAAAAGTGCCGCGTTTCTTCAAAGCAAGAGGCCCGTACATTTTCTCTGACTGTTCCTTCCCCATTTGTTTACCTGTTTAGCCATCACCTCACTTTGCTATATACATCAAGGCCATAGGCGCAGTTCCCGGTGGCTTCGTGGGACGAATGTAAAATAATAGGCGCGAGCTTGGCTTTCATTAAACGCAACACGAATGCGAAATCCGTGCAATGACGACGGCCGGCGTGTCTCAGCTTCCCTTACCTTGGCGTGCCAATGTATGTGCCATGAGTGAGGGAGCCGGTTCGAATTCGGAATTTTTCTCTACAGCAGCTTGCACATTCGCGATATTCCAGGGATGCAGCGGCAGGAGGTAGTCTTGTGCACTTTGGCGCGTCCATGCCATGGCATTACGCAACCGCCTCACAGCGCGTAATACGCGGGACATGAGCTGCCACAAGGAGAAATGTTCGCATGTAGGACAGGTGGCTCCCTCTGGCGGCGAAGAGTTCGACAAATACGTGATGCACCGCTCCCCCATCGGGCGGCCGCTCGTCCCTCTCTCTCTTTTTGCCCCGTTCTCGCGGCGTGTGGCATGCACAAATACGTTGCTCGAAAAAGTTTGTTTTCTTTAAATACAGCGCATGTCCAGCGCCCGCTTCCTTACCGATCTAAGTATATGGCGCGAACAAGGGTCGCCCAGCATCGCCTACACGCACGCATGACGAAAGGGCCAGTCGTACAGAAATAACGAGAGAAAGTGAGCCTGCACTGTGCAAGCATATTTCTGTCTCAGTAAGCACACTTCACCGCTCTGCTCCTTTATTTTATTTTCCTCTTGTTTTGGGCAACTCAGCAGTGCATTGTCTTGCAAGAAGAGCCACGTTGGCCTCGAACCAACTGCTTATCACCCTACAGCGCGCTGACAAGAAATGCCACTGTGACCCTGTACACAAGTATGAAAACAGCACGCGCCTCGCTGTCTACCGCGCGCACCCTCGCCCATTTGAATACAACGCAGTGAGCCCGGTTCTAGCGACAGCTACCTAGCTAATCTCACCTTTGCATTCATTTGCGTCGCTCAAAAGAGTTACACAATTGTGAATCGCACGGTGGTAGTTTACGGCCGCCCAGCTCGTAGGGCAAGAGGGCTGGCTCGTTATTGTTTCTCCGACGCACGCAAACCAACGAAGCCATGCGAATGCCGCTCAGGCACAGCGTCGCGCGTAGGCTCAATCATTTAAGAGGAAGCTTTATAGCTCGGGCCCAACTCCGACGCGGCCTATTCAAATACATGTAAAACGCAAAAACGTTTTTCTGAGATAACCCCTGGACCGATTTTGATGAAATTTGTCGCATTTGAAAGAGAAAGTTAAATTCTAGTGACTGTTGGAAGCGGGATTTCGATTTAGGGCTTGAATTTTCTTAAAACGATTTTCAAATATTTGACCGTTTGAAAAAAAACAGAAGCACGAAGTTTATAAATTCACAGCTCTGCATCAAGAACCGATATCGCGGTTCTGTAAACGGCATCCATTAGACCATTCAAAGCGGACAAATTCAATATGTCATTTTACATCTTACGTGAATTTGTTACGTTGGTTACAACGGTTTTGCAAAAGTTGTATTTCTCTATTATTAAATTTTTTTATATTCATGTGTAACATATCAATTTTGTCCGCTTTAGATGTACTATTAGATGCAATTCACAGAATTGTATTATCATTTTTAGTGGTTAAGTTACAGAGTTGTAAACTTGATAGTTTCCGTTTTTTGAAAATTTTCGATTTTTGCCAATTTTTAATAAAAAATTGACAATCTAACTCAAAAATTCGAAACCAACAGTCACTAGATTTTAAGTTTGTCTTTTAAATGCAACAAACCTCGTCAAATTTGGTGCAGTGGTTGCCGAGAAAAACGAATTCTCCTTTTCCATGTATTTAGATAGGAGCACTTGAGCTGAAGCTTCCTCTTAACGCTTGCACTGGAAAGAACAAATAACCGCCGTCTGTAGAAAACTCACTTTCAGCTGTTACACACTGGCCCGTGCCCGGCAATATTTTCCTCGCGCTTTGCTTCGCTGCGTACCCACATCAGCTATTGTTGTGAAATATGGGGCTTAACATATCAAACTTACTTAACTTAAATGCGCCCGCTGACCGTCACGCTCGGCGTATGTATGTAACCGAGTGCTACTGCCCGGCTCATACTCTTCTCTAAGGGAGTAGAAGAAGCGAGCCACTTCAAAGCGACAAAAATGCGCATCGACGAGCTTACGATTACCTCTTTCTTTTAATCATCAGTCCACTCTGGTTGCCTCAATCAGGGTCCAACCAAAGGCGACAACTGAGCTGCACGAACGACCGCCACGTCGCAACTCGGACAGACTGAGGGCGGGTGAAATGGGAGCAACACAACACACAGTGGCGAGCGCAAATGCAATCGAGCAAAGCTCGCCTTGCGAGGGCGAAAAAACAATGCTACCACGCCTTATGAATACATGCGTTTGCGCTCGCTCACCTGACCAAAGTTTACCGCGCGTGTCTCGTACGGCCGAACGCGAGATAATGGCATCATGCAAAAGAGGGTCAACGGAGCAGGAGATCGCAAATCCTGCGCATCACTGCCGAAGCACCAAGTGGGTAGCCCTGAAGAGGGCTGTTGGGTTCTTCAGAGGAGCTGATGCGCTGCTTGCAGACGACGCCGCGCACGCGTGCTGCTTAGCCTCCGAAACCGTAGAGGGTGCGGCCCTGACGCTTGAGGGCATACACCACGTCCATGGCTGTCACGGTCTTGCGCTTGGCGTGCTCAGTGTAGGTGACGGCGTCCCGGATCACGTTCTCGAGGAACACCTTGAGCACACCGCGTGTCTCCTCGTAGATCAGGCCAGAGATACGCTTGACACCACCACGGCGAGCGAGGCGACGGATGGCTGGCTTGGTGATGCCTTGGATGTTGTCACGCAACACCTTACGATGACGCTTCGCGCCACCCTTGCCGAGCCCCTTGCCGCCCTTGCCACGTCCAGACATCTCGGCTGTTGCTGCTGCTTCGAAGCGAGTCAGGAAAGCGAATGCCGCGTCCTTGCGCCGCGACTGAGCGAGGAAGCCGCGCCGAAGGGCGAGGAGGTGAAACGCGCGCCGATTGGCTCACGGGCAGCGCGGCCTCTCTTCGCGGGTGAGTCGCGGGTGGCAGCACTGAGCCCTGCTTAGGCCACGCACTGAGTTCACGACATGTGGCTGCGCAACACAATCGCGGAGTTTACTTTTTTTTTTTTTCTTATGTTTTTTTCTTTTTGGCATTTCTGACTGCAACGTAGGCTGATGTTCAACCCGCCTCCCTCCTTCTTTTGCTCAACTCGCCAAGAGAAAAACAAACGTGTCAACAATGTTATTGTGCTATGTTGCACGCACCCACTGCTCGTTTCGCGCCCCAGGAACAGGTTTATTGTCTTCTCATAATTATTATTACTCGTTCTATTCACCGGTAGCTCGGCTACGCTTTCAAGTGCACCCTGGTCATTGCCGCAAAGCACACCGTGCGCACAGCTTCAAACTCCGCCACGCCAACATCGTTCACTTGATCACTAGTCGCGAAACAGGGCGCGTTCATGCTCTGTTCGCCTCAGGCGTTTCAAATTTCGCACGCCGGCACCGCTGACTGGTGCCTACACGACCGTCAAATTTCGTCGCGATAGCTTACGTAGCCTCGTAGATAACGTCAGCGAAATCAGCCTAAGACGCGCGCGCGAGCCCAATTCAGCATTCTAGGGGACGGAAGAGAGCGAGGGAACTGTTTGCGCCGCTCCTCACTCCTCCCTCTCCCATCGCCCGTGCGAAGGCAGCTACGCAGGGCGCGCGCGCGGAACCGCTAGCTATGCAGTATGCGGAGAGCGCGCGCATCTCTTCTTTTCCCACTTCAAAGTCACTTACTACTGCTACATTTGTAATAACAGTGTAAAATTTCCCCTTAGGCAGTGCTGCTTCGTGAACGTGCACACCCATTTCCGCTCGCCAGCCACCGCTACAGCAATGCGGCTCTGAATTTCAGTCCGGAGCATACGTGCGGGCGGCCGCCGAGAGGGCATTCTAGCAGACGGAGCGACCGATGGCATTAGTTCTAGCAGCCATAGAGGCACACCTCAGGGCCCGCAAAAGCGCGTCGAACGACAAGAAGAAACAAAACGGTAAAAAGAAAAAAAAAAAGGAGGGATGAGGGCTGCCTGCTTTTAAAAAAGTTGCGCTACATCAGAATTAAGTAAACGTGCAGCAACGACCGCCTCATCATCCTCGGTGTGTGAAACACGCGCCGTGGTAATTAGTGCATGCAGGCCAACGTGGCCGCTCGCGCAGAGTCGCCTCACGCGCCCCATACTTGCTTAGTGTGTGTTGTTTTGCTGAGCCCCATGGCGTTCCGTGCGGTTCTGCTACAAAAGTTGTAGCACACGCGCTGTCCGACCGCGCACGCCGCGTGTTTGAAAACAAGAAGTAGTAGTAAGTGCCGTTGAGATGGTAAAAGAAGAGAAGAGTGCAGTACCGTAGCTGTCTCTCGCTTAGGGGGTCACCTCAACAGTACTACACGGGGGAGGGTAAGGAGAATAAAGGAGCCAAGAGAAACAAAGATTAAAGAGGACGAGCGGAAGGCCGTGAAGAAAAAAAAAAAGAGAGAGAAGCGTGAAACGGGGCCTATGGCAGCGTGGTAAGGTTCGACGACTCAAAGAGCTGGGAAGGCTCTTTTGAGTAAAACCGCAAAACCCCTAGGAAACGAGAAAGTCCTCAGGACGGGCTATGGGGAGTCCAAGGCGTCGATTAGGATTTCACGAGCTGAGAGATATATGCAGTGCATATATCTATAATAAAAGTGCATATATCATATAAAAGGGACTCTCACGGGCCTATCGGCCCGTGAGAGTCCCTTTTTGTGTGTGTTGTTGTGCTGCGCGCATGGCGTTGTGTGCGTGTCTGATACAAAACTTTCAGCACACGCGCTGTCGCAATGAGAATACGACAGCGCGCGCCGGGTGTGTGTAAACGAGGAAGCGTCGAACAGAGGGAACGGACGGAATTGTCGAGATTCTCACTACATCCCAATGCCAATGCAGACACTTTGGGTGGCTCTGAGAAGAGCCGTTGGGTGTTGGCTGCGCGGACGAGCGCTCGGTCGCCTACTTGGAGCTGGTGTACTTGGTGACGGCTTTGGTGCCCTCGGACACGGCGTGTTTGGCCAGCTCTCCGGGCAACAGCAGACGCACGGCAGTCTGGATCTCCCGGCTCGTGATGGTCGAGCGCTTGTTGTAGTGAGCCAGACGGGACGACTCCGCGGCGATACGCTCGAAGATGTCGTTCACGAAGCTGTTCATGATAGACATGGCCTTGCTGGAGACTCCAGTGTCCGGGTGCACCTGCTTCAGCACCTTGTAGATATAGATGGAGAAGCTCTCCTTCCTGCGGCGCTTCTTCTTCTTCTTGTCGGTGGCGCGCACGTTCTTCTGCGCCTTGCCGGCCTTCTTCACGGCCTTACCGCTGGGCTGGGGAGGCATGTCAGTAGCCGAGCAAACGAGATCGGAATACGCGCGACCGGTCGTGTGTGTGAGTGGTTTTAAAGGGGAAAAGGAAGAGATAAGTACAGCGCTGTTACTGCCTCTCGTGCGAGGGCACCTCCACGGCGCTGTACGGGTGAGGGGAGAGGGATGAAAAGGGTGGCGAAGAAAACAGAGTATAGAAGTGAGAGATAACCCAGCGGTAAGGCACGTCAGGAAGGCGCGGCGGCTACAGCCGCTCGTAGAGTTCGGCGCCGTCCAAGAAAGCGAGCAGCGCCGCGAAGGCGCGCCCGGTCACTGATGAATGCGCCGCCGGGAACAGAAGCGCATCGGTACTGTCGCACGGCAGGCCAAGGCGGCGGTAGGCGCTCGTGAGCGTGTCACGCTGTACCGAGTACGCTGGGCACCGTAAAAGTACGTGCTCTAAGTCCTCCACATCGGCACACTTGAGGCAAAAGGGGCTCCCCGTACCTTGGAGGCGGTGAGTCCTTGCCGCGGTGCGGTAGCAGCCGATGCGGAGGCGGAGCAGCAGCGCCCGGTCTCGTCGATGAAGACCCGTTCGCGGCAGGAGTCTCGGCGGGTTGCCACTGGCGACGCGGGCGTCCGGGTGTCTCGCTCGCAACGTGCCAGCCACGGTGTGACGGGCGACGTCGAAGGGAGTCACAACGAGCGATCGAGGCACCGACGCTGTGTGGGCGGCCCTCGCGAGCCGGTCCGCTTCCTCGTTCCCGTGTATGCCAATGTGGGCAGGCACCCACTGCAGAACGAGGTCGCAGCCCTGCTCGCACACGCCGTGCATCTTGCGTAGGAGGCGCTGAATTAGCGGGGATCCCTGGTCGGCCCTGGCCAGCATGTGCAGTGCCGCGCGGGAGTCCGTCAGGATGGCCGCCGCAGGGATGCGCCGCCGGAAGATCAGCTCGGCTGCCAAGTCGATGGCCGCCAGCTCCGCGTGCGTTGAAGAGACCGCGCTCAAAACGCGGCACTGACTGTGCGCCGGGATTGAAGGGGCGACGCACGCGGCAGCGGCAGCACCGTCCCGCAAGACAGAGCCGTCAGTGAACAGGAGCACCCGGCCAGCCAGCTGCTCGTTGATGGCTGCAGCCGTCTCTTGTTGCAAGGCGCAGAGCGGTGTGTTGCGCTTGCCTCGAACGCCAGGGACGGTCGTACGGATGAGCAGACGACGCTCTCGATGCGGGGGCGGAGCAAGCCACGCACACGTGGCGCCGCCCCGTACCAGGTTGGCGAAATCGGCGACGCGCCGACCCATGCCGGAGCTCGGGAGAGAGTGCAGCCGGCTGATCAGCTGCTGGCCGTGCCGCGAGCGATGCAAGCGCTCCACGTGGTTGAGCGCCCGCCCCTCGGCACGGAGAGAGATGGGCGTCTCCCCCGCCTCGGCGAGAGTGGCGCCGCTCTGTGAAGACCGCGGGAGGCACAGGAACTGGCGTACGACGGCTCGGTGATCCGCGTCCATCACCTCCCATTGCGTCGGCTGCAGGTCCGCCAGGGGCAGCGCGTATAGGATCCGCGCCGAGGCCACGGAATTGTAGAGGCGCAGCGCGAGGGTCGGCGAGCAGCCTTGGCCACGAGCGAGTAGGGAGCGCGCGGCGCCCGCCACCTGCGCGGCACCTTTCCGCAAGTCAGCCACTGCAGAACACCAGTTCAGTCGTCGGTCGATCACAAGGCCAAGGTAACGTACACGCTTCTCCCACGGAAGCAGCACTCCATGGAGGGTGAAGCCCGGCGTGTTGTACTGCCCCTTGTACTTTGGGTGTACAATGAGCGCCTTGGTTTTGGATGCCGAGAGGGTGAGGCCGATGCCGCTGATGTAAGCATCGACCCCATCCAGCGCGCGCTGCACGCACGCACGCACCGCAAAGCCGACGCTGGTGGGGCCGCTCGCAAACAACGCAATATCGTCCGCGTACACTGCGACGCGAACCTCATGCGCGGGGAGCTGGGGAATGTAGTCGGGGATGCGTGCCAGCGCGAGGTTGAACAGGAATGGGCTAAGCACACTGCCCTGCGGCACTCCTGTCACAACCGCACGCGGTCGACTGTACGCTCCCCCGACGCGCACCCGCATCGTCCGGCCGCCGAGAAACGCCGCAACGTAACTCCGCATTCGTCCGCACACTCCCAGTGCATCGAGTGCGTCCATGATGGTGGCGTGTGGCAGCCGGTCGAAGGCACTCTCGACGTCAAGGAGGATGAGGTAGCCTGCCTCGCCCCGGCGCTTCGCTGTCTCCAGCGTCGCGATGACGTCGGCCAGGCAGTCCGCAGTGGCCCGGAGTCGCCGGAAGCCGCTCTGCTCCGCCGCAAAGGTGTCGAGCGCCGCCGCAATCCACTCGAGCCGCCGCAGCGCCATGGCCTCGAGCACCTTGCCAGCCGCGGAGGTGAGCGAGACGGGCCGGTACGAAGCAGGGTTGTTGGCTGCCTTGCCCGCCTTGAGCAGCGGGACGACCACCGCCTCGCTCCACTCGTCCGGGATGCTGCCGGTCCGCCATACCCCGTTGAAGGCGTCGAGCAGCAGCAGGAGCTGTTCGCCGTCCAGGTTCCGAAGCATCTGATACGTGACGCCATCGGAACCCGGAGCTGAACGGCGCTTCCGCGACGCGAGCACTGTGCGAAGCTCACTGAGAGTGAAGTCAGTCTCGCACAGTGCCCTGATGTCCTCGAGGATCCCGGCCGTTGGGAAATACCGCTCCGGCGCAAGCAGCTCGCGCCTTGGATGCGGTTGTGGCTGCAGCACGTACGGCGCTGGCGCACGGATGGTGGGAGGCGGGCAGAAAGTCTCTGCGAGCAGCTCGGCCAGCTGCCCGGTGGTGATGCCGCGCGCCACGGCGATGGAGAGGGCGGGGCAGCGCGGCACGCGGGGCCGCAGGATTGCTCCCAGGATTCGCCACGGGCTTGATCGCACACTCGCCCGTTCCAGCGACGAGCAGAGGCTGGACCAGCTGGCGTTGCGGCGCTGCTTCGCGTGGCGACGGCATACCGCGTCGAGGCGGTTGTATAGCGTCCAATGCTCGCGTTTACCCGAGCGCAGCGCTATCCTCTCGGCTCTGCGACGCGCAGCGCGGATGTTCAGCTGTTTCATGTCGGGAACGGGCGTCCCGGCCGGCACAACACAGCGAGTCGACGCGGCTCGCGCGCACCGCGCGATGTGTTCGAAAAAGAGGCCGCCCTCCGAGACTGGCACTGTAGCACACAGTTCCCGGAATCGCGGCCAATTCACAACACTGTATGCGCGCGTCGGTAGGTGGGCGGCGTGGCGGGGCTCGAGGTGGATTGGGTAGTGGTCGGACCCTCGCATGTCGGGGCTGCGGCGCCAGGTGTAGTGGCAGCGCTCCGACACTAGCGAGAGGTCCAACACACTTCCCTCGGAACCACGACGGGTGAAAGTAACGCAGCCCGTGTTGGCTACGAGCAGAGCTGCCCGCTGGATGGCGTCAAGCAGGTCGCGGCCGCTACTGTCCGTGTGGCTTGAACCCCACGCGCTGTTGTGGGAGTTAAAATCCCCGCACACAACGAGATCACCGCGCACCCGTTGCGACAGCCGGACGATCAACTCCTTGTCCCAGCGGCCGCCGCAGCACGCGTAAACACTCGCGACGCACGTGTCGGTTGTTCCGATTCGCACGGTCACCGCCACGCACTCGACGCCCGTGCACGGCAAATCGTCCACACTCACCACGGCCTGGGGGAGCCCAGCACGTACGTAAAGTGACGCGCGAGATCGCCCAGCCGGATGAGCGGAATCGGTACACGGAATGGCCGTGCATGACGCCTGCTCGCAGCTAGCAGCACTGTGGTAGCTGACGAATCCTGGCAGGTTGAGCTCTCCCGGGCGAACGTGGGTTTCTTGCAAAGCAAGCACGTCGCATCCGTCCGACAGAGCCCCATCCGCCAGCTCTGGATGACGGCGGCGCATCGAACGAACGTTCCATTGAACGATGCGCGGCCGTTGCTCCACTGGTGTGCTAGCCATGCTGGATCAGGGCGTCATGCATTCCCAGAGCTGCCACACACATGTGACGCGCTGGCGAGTCGGCAGGTACCGATTCCAAGAGTGCACGCAATGCCGACGCGAGCGTCGTTATAACGAGGTCACGTGCGTCGGGTGTTGTCGCACTGCGGGGCTGTGCAGGGCTGCTCTCGGCGACTGGCTGCGGCGCTGTGTTGCCGGCTAGCACGTCGCGAAAGGAGCGTCCCGGCTGAACCGTCGGTGATGGTCGTGGCTCGGGGGTGCGCTGTACTGTAGTGGTGGCCAGCTGCCGGTTCAGCGCTGCAGGGGCACTGCTCCTCGCGAGAACCAAGGCTTGTCGGCGCGTGATGCGCGGGACGGTTCTCGCGAGTATGCTCGCCACCCGCCGCTCGAGCTGCCAGTTGGGGCAGCGTGGCTCTGCTGACTCGTGCGGGCCCCGGCAATTAATGCAGCGGGCCCGCTTTGAAGTGCAGGCGCTCGTCGCGTGCGACCCCGCGCACTGCAGACAGCGTGGGTCGCGGGAGCAGGTCGCTGTGGCGTGGCCGAACAGACCACATCGACCGCACTGCAACGGCCGCGGCAGCTGCGGGCGCACGACACGGCGCTGTCTGAAGAGGTGGACCTCTTCCGGCACGTCTCCGCCAGCGAAGCGGAGGGTTGCCACATCGCCGCTCCTGGTGACGGCGAGAACGGGCACCCGGGACTCGAGCCCCTGAAGTATGGAAGGCCCATCGATCGCCGGGTCCACGTTGAAGAGCGTGCCCGTGCAGGAGTCGGCGATGAGTGCCTTCGCCTTGACAGGCACGTCGCATATCACCCGGACGGCGAGTAGTGCGGAGAGGTCCGTGCCGGGCAGCGCGTCGACGGCTACGACGTTCCGCCGAAGGTTCGGCCGCACTCGATGGGTGCCTGGAACACCGGCAAGAAAAGCGGCAATCGCGTCGCGCGATGCCGCAAGAAAGTGGGCTTTTCTTGCCAGTGGTCTGTAGAGGACAGTTTCCCGTCCCTCAGCGGCCGGTGCGGTGCCATCTGCTGTCGCAGGGGCGCTTGATCGTACGCCACCGGTAGCGACGGTGGTGATCGTCACCGAGCGCATGTTGCGGCGCTTACGCCTGCTGTTTTTTTTCTTGCCCGGCTGCTTCGCGCCGGGGCGAGGAGGCTCCACGGGTGGCGGCTGCTTCGCGCCGGGGCGGGGAGGCTCCGCGGGTGGAGGCGGGGCTTCGCTGCGCGTGGCCGTGACGTCATTTGGCGGCGCATGCGCTGTGGGGCAGCTCTCGGGAGCGTCGCTCGCGGCGGCGTTTGTGCTCGCCTCGGCGAGGGCGACCGCGGGTACCGTGGGCTCATGCGGCGCTCGAGTAAGCACGGTCAACACGGCTTCAGTGCCTCGCTCAGCATCAGCGGGGACGCCGACGCTTTCTTCTTGCGCGCTGGGTGATGGGGAACGGCTTCTAATAGAATCCGTGGCCACGGTCATCTGGCTGTCTTCGCTGCTGCTCGACGAGTACGAGCAGGAAGGCGGGCAGCTGCTAGAGCGGCGCGAGCTGGCAGTCTCGTCGTCGCTGTCGCTGTCGGTGGTGTCTCCGCCGTCGTCGACGTTGTCCGGGGCAGCACGGCCGCGTCGTCGTCGCTGTGTAGCCGCAGGTGCAACATCCCTGCAGGTTCCGGAACGTAGGAACCTCGGGGATGGGGCAGCAGCCTCGGCAGGTTGTGCCTCGTTCGCCGTAGTGGCGCAAAACTGGCGTCTCGCTTCCGCAAGAAGCAGTTTGAGCGCCGGCGAGTGTGCTGTGGTGGGGCCACGTGGCCCCTGCACTGGGTTGTCAGAGACTGACATCCTCAGTGCAGTGGAAAAAGCAGTGGATGCTAGGACCTCCGACTGTGTCTGCACCCTTGGGAGCCCTAAAAAGGGCTACGCTCGAGAGCGCGGTCGTGGGTGCAGAACACGGGCGGCATGGAGGTTCGTTGAGTTCGATCCAACCGAAAAAAAAAAAAAAGCAACCCGCGACCGGTCGCGCGCGCCGCGTTTTTATCGCGGGAGGGTGGTGTTCACGCGACCCCGCAAAGCCGCGCTCGCCATTGGTCCGCGCGGCTTCTCTCCCTTTCCCTCGCGCTTTCCTTTGGGACCGGCGGCGGCGAGAGCGGCGAAGGCGCTACGAGCACGGCTCAAATCGCTCACAGATCGCCACTGTGCAAGTCGTTGCTTGCTACTCAGTCTACGCATCAACAGCACCAGCATGTCCGGACGCGGCAAAGGCGGCAAGGCGAAGGGCAAGAGCAAGACGCGTTCCAGCCGCGCGGGTCTCCAGTTCCCCGTGGGCCGTATCCACCGTCTCCTGCGCAAGGGAAACTACGCCGAGCGCGTCGGAGCGGGCGCTCCCGTCTACCTCGCGGCCGTCCTCGAGTACCTGGCTGCCGAAGTGCTCGAGCTCGCTGGCAACGCGGCTCGTGACAACAAGAAGACCAGGATCATCCCCCGCCACCTGCAGCTCGCCATCCGCAACGACGAGGAGCTGAACAAGCTGCTCTCCGGCGTGACGATCGCGCAGGGCGGCGTCTTGCCCAACATCCAAGCTGTGCTTCTCCCAAAGAAGACCGAGAAGAAGGCGTAAGCGAGCTCCCAGCCGCCGGACTACAGTCGCGCTCGTCGCACAACCCAACGGTCCTTGTCAGGACCACCGAAATGCGTGTGACGGCAGGGTTTTGCTTGGCAATCCCGTTCTCTGCGCCCGTTTCCCTCTGTTTGAATTAGCGCAACCGTGCCTCTTGAACTGACGCTGCTGCTAGCTAGCTGGCATTTCAGTGCACGAATGTAGATGGAAAGCGAGCTTCCGGGTGCCCGGGGGCGCACAGGGACGAGCCTCACTGCAATTAGCGTACGATTCGCGTAGTGGAATGTGATAGGCGATTGGGCCCTTAAAAACAAACAAACAAAAAATGGGCCATATCCGCAACCAGCATGCACTTATGAGCCAGGCAGGTATGCATGAGGAACGTGAACAAACGCATGCATGGCATACCAATACACAAAAGCTTGCACGCCACATCGGCCGCATTAATTTCGTTTTCGGGCGCGGCTTCTTCGCATGAATGCGCGCACCGTTTTGCAACGAACACGCATATTGTTTAATTTTTTTTTCCCCCTCTCTCTTCTTGTTCGTGCTCGAAAGCGCGCAATACTTACCATATGCATACCAAACAGGCACCACCTCGCACCGGCAGCCCACCACAGGCACACACAAAAAAAAATATTAATAATAAAAAATAACAACAAAACAGACAGACCGAGAGGGTACGGTTGGAGTACGTGGTCTCGCGTGCTCCCGTGGCCGAAGCAAACATGTAGGTGGTCCTGAGAAGGACCGTTTTGTGTTGCTTGCCTGACCGAGGCTGCGGCGCAGACAGCGGCCGAACTTAGGCGCGCTCGCCACGGATGCGCCGGGCCAGCTGGATGTCCTTCGGCATGATGGTAACGCGCTTGGCGTGGATGGCGCACAGGTTGGTGTCCTCGAAGAGACCGACCAGGTATGCCTCGCTGGCCTCCTGAAGGGCCATCACAGCCGAACTCTGGAATCGGAGGTCGGTCTTGAAATCCTGAGCGATTTCCCTCACCAAGCGCTGGAACGGCAGCTTGCGGATGAGAAGTTCGGTCGACTTCTGGTAGCGGCGAATTTCACGAAGGGCCACGGTTCCAGGCCTGTACCGATGCGGTTTCTTAACCCCACCTGTGGCAGGTGCACTCTTGCGAGCAGCCTTGGTAGCAAGCTGCTTACGCGGAGCCTTCCCACCGGTGCTCTTACGGGCGGTTTGCTTGGTCCTGGCCATGGCGAACGGAGCGAGCGTCCGAACTCGTCGACTGCCGGAGTGAAAATGACCCCTGCGCCGCGCGCGTCGTGCTTCGCCGCACTACTCTTCTCCTCTCCAACTCACCCGCCGATTGGCCAGCGCCCGCACAGCCGTCTCGGGCGGTGCGCGCGCCGCCGCCGTTCGCCAGGATGCTGGAGGAGGCACGTTTTCGCGCGGGCGCCTTGTTCGCGGCTAAGGAAAGCACATTCGCAGGCGGTTTAATTGAGTTTAAACACGACAGCATGCCGCGCTGTTCTCTTTCGTTTCAGCCAACACCACAATCTCGTTTATACCGCCGCGCGTCGCCAATTGCCAGTGCCGAGTGTGAGACCACACCACTAATCTCGACAGTGGTTAGCGCTCCACGCCCAACGCCATCGGAGCTGTTATCGCGATCTCCGCGCGACGGAGATGGCTGGCATGTTTAGGCTACATTATTGCTTGTCCACTGCCTTGCTTTGATCATGCTGATGCTCGTTTCACGAACTATAAGTGCGCGCCACGGTGCCTTCTCGAGGGGCAACTGCATCGTGTTTTGGCCGCACTCGGCAGCAAACCGTCTCGCATGTGCACACATGCCAGTACCGCACTTTCCCGTCCACGCATAGAAGAACGCGAGGCCCGCATGCGCCTCGCAAAGATTAACGACAAACTGACTAGCAGCACCACTTCAGAGTTACAGAGAAAACGATGCACTTCCGCTCTAAGAGCGAATATGGAATACAATATTGACAGGTGTTGAACGCGCGTTAGGAGACCTGGACAACTAATTGGGGCTTCAAAACTGTGGATAGGCAAGCGGTACTTCCATATGTATGAAGGGTCCTTAAACAATATGTCAAGGTAGCATCAACCAATGCTTCGCAGGCGCGATCCCAAGCGCGGCTTCCCCGTGCCACGTATTCGGTGCGCAGTTTTCGCGCTTGCAAGGGACACCATGTTTTGACAAACAATCATCAAACGCAACACTTTGCTCCATACAGTGCGTACATTTCGTCAGCTAGCTTTTTCGATTGCATTCCCGCACGCAACTTCGCCACAGGATCGACGGCATCGATGTCATGTCATAGCGAAGCTCCAGCTCGGCAGCCGCCGGGAGAAATCTATTTCCTCGCCAACTAATGCACCGAATTTGGTGCGCCTAATTGCGTGTAAAAGAAAATGTTCAAATGCCGCGCCTGCAACAGCGCGATCTTCAACTGATGCCGAGCGCTGCCTCTTTTTTCTTTACTATTTTTTTTCTCAGTGATTGTGGAAAACTGTGAAATGGAAGAGAGAAAAAACAGTTCGACTGTGCGCTTTAAAGCTCCGTCACACAGCAATGGAACCGGATTTGGAAATTCTGTTAATTGCACAAGGCGATATGTATAAAGGGAACACAATTTATACGCCTCGATAAGATATACCAGTCATGTGTGAGTATGACTTTTACAATACCTTCACAGACATCACAGGCGTTTTCGATGGGATAAAATTTTTTAGACAGAACTTCCGTGAGTAGTTGCGTGCAATTCACACGATCGCGGTACCGCTTTGTACTGTTGAGATATGAAACTTTGTACTTCTTAACCTGCCAGTACTCGTGCATTATGGAAGGGGAAAAAAAAAGAGAGAGAGAGACGTCACCGCACCACCACACATTTTTCTCAGATGGAACAAGCAGCTTGTTTACATGGCTGCAGTAGTTCTCTCGTGGCAACCCGTTGTTTTCTCTTGGGTGTGTTCCGATGCCTTACTTAGAGTTTACCTCCGAGCTACACGCACGACCGGTATGACCTCATTGCGCACTGTGTACGCCTTGCTTCGTCCTCGTCTATTCCCTTTGCGCGCGCATGCCAGTGACTTCGCAGCAGTAATCATTACATAGACAAGACAAAAAGAAATAACCAAAAGTGCCGCGTTTCTTCAAAGCAAGAGGCCCGTACATTTTCTCTGACTGTTCCTTCCCCATTTGTTTACCTGTTTAGCCATCACCTCACTTTGCTATATACATCAAGGCCATAGGCGCAGTTCCCGGTGGCTTCGTGGGACGAATGTAAAATAATAGGCGCGAGCTTGGCTTTCATTAAACGCAACACGAATGCGAAATCCGTGCAATGACGACGGCCGGCGTGTCTCAGCTTCCCTTACCTTGGCGTGCCAATGTATGTGCCATGAGTGAGGGAGCCGGTTCGAATTCGGAATTTTTCTCTACAGCAGCTTGCACATTCGCGATATTCCAGGGATGCAGCGGCAGGAGGTAGTCTTGTGCACTTTGGCGCGTCCATGCCATGGCATTACGCAACCGCCTCACAGCGCGTAATACGCGGGACATGAGCTGCCACAAGGAGAAATGTTCGCATGTAGGACAGGTGGCTCCCTCTGGCGGCGAAGAGTTCGACAAATACGTGATGCACCGCTCCCCCATCGGGCGGCCGCTCGTCCCTCTCTCTCTTTTTGCCCCGTTCTCGCGGCGTGTGGCATGCACAAATACGTTGCTCGAAAAAGTTTGTTTTCTTTAAATACAGCGCATGTCCAGCGCCCGCTTCCTTACCGATCTAAGTATATGGCGCGAACAAGGGTCGCCCAGCATCGCCTACACGCACGCATGACGAAAGGGCCAGTCGTACAGAAATAACGAGAGAAAGTGAGCCTGCACTGTGCAAGCATATTTCTGTCTCAGTAAGCACACTTCACCGCTCTGCTCCTTTATTTTATTTTCCTCTTGTTTTGGGCAACTCAGCAGTGCATTGTCTTGCAAGAAGAGCCACGTTGGCCTCGAACCAACTGCTTATCACCCTACAGCGCGCTGACAAGAAATGCCACTGTGACCCTGTACACAAGTATGAAAACAGCACGCGCCTCGCTGTCTACCGCGCGCACCCTCGCCCATTTGAATACAACGCAGTGAGCCCGGTTCTAGCGACAGCTACCTAGCTAATCTCACCTTTGCATTCATTTGCGTCGCTCAAAAGAGTTACACAATTGTGAATCGCACGGTGGTAGTTTACGGCCGCCCAGCTCGTAGGGCAAGAGGGCTGGCTCGTTATTGTTTCTCCGACGCACGCAAACCAACGAAGCCATGCGAATGCCGCTCAGGCACAGCGTCGCGCGTAGGCTCAATCATTTAAGAGGAAGCTTTATAGCTCGGGCCCAACTCCGACGCGGCCTATTCAAATACATGTAAAACGCAAAAACGTTTTTCTGAGATAACCCCTGGACCGATTTTGATGAAATTTGTCGCATTTGAAAGAGAAAGTTAAATTCTAGTGACTGTTGGAAGCGGGATTTCGATTTAGGGCTTGAATTTTCTTAAAACGATTTTCAAATATTTGACCGTTTGAAAAAAAACAGAAGCACGAAGTTTATAAATTCACAGCTCTGCATCAAGAACCGATATCGCGGTTCTGTAAACGGCATCCATTAGACTATTCAAAGCGGACAAATTCAATATGTCATTTTACATCTTACGTGAATTTGTTACGTTGGTTACAACGGTTTTGCAAAAGTTGTATTTCTCTATTATTAAATTTTTTTATATTCATGTGTAACATATCAATTTTGTCCGCTTTAGATGTACTATTAGATGCAATTCACAGAATTGTATTATCATTTTTAGTGGTTAAGTTACAGAGTTGTAAACTTGATAGTTTCCGTTTTTTGAAAATTTTCGATTTTTGCCAATTTTTAATAAAAAATTGACAATCTAACTCAAAAATTCGAAACCAACAGTCACTAGATTTTAAGTTTGTCTTTTAAATGCAACAAACCTCGTCAAATTTGGTGCAGTGGTTGCCGAGAAAAACGAATTCTCCTTTTCCATGTATTTAGATAGGAGCACTTGAGCTGAAGCTTCCTCTTAACGCTTGCACTGGAAAGAACAAATAACCGCCGTCTGTAGAAAACTCACTTTCAGCTGTTACACACTGGCCCGTGCCCGGCAATATTTTCCTCGCGCTTTGCTTCGCTGCGTACCCACATCAGCTATTGTTGTGAAATATGGGGCTTAACATATCAAACTTACTTAACTTAAATGCGCCCGCTGACCGTCACGCTCGGCGTATGTATGTAACCGAGTGCTACTGCCCGGCTCATACTCTTCTCTAAGGGAGTAGAAGAAGCGAGCCACTTCAAAGCGACAAAAATGCGCATCGACGAGCTTACGATTACCTCTTTCTTTTAATCATCAGTCCACTCTGGTTGCCTCAATCAGGGTCCAACCAAAGGCGACAACTGAGCTGCACGAACGACCGCCACGTCGCAACTCGGACAGACTGAGGGCGGGTGAAATGGGAGCAACACAACACACAGTGGCGAGCGCAAATGCAATCGAGCAAAGCTCGCCTTGCGAGGGCGAAAAAACAATGCTACCACGCCTTATGAATACATGCGTTTGCGCTCGCTCACCTGACCAAAGTTTACCGCGCGTGTCTCGTACGGCCGAACGCGAGATAATGGCATCATGCAAAAGAGGGTCAACGGAGCAGGAGATCGCAAATCCTGCGCATCACTGCCGAAGCACCAAGTGGGTAGCCCTGAAGAGGGCTGTTGGGTTCTTCAGAGGAGCTGATGCGCTGCTTGCAGACGACGCCGCGCACGCGTGCTGCTTAGCCTCCGAAACCGTAGAGGGTGCGGCCCTGACGCTTGAGGGCATACACCACGTCCATGGCTGTCACGGTCTTGCGCTTGGCGTGCTCAGTGTAGGTGACGGCGTCCCGGATCACGTTCTCGAGGAACACCTTGAGCACACCGCGTGTCTCCTCGTAGATCAGGCCAGAGATACGCTTGACACCACCACGGCGAGCGAGGCGACGGATGGCTGGCTTGGTGATGCCTTGGATGTTGTCACGCAACACCTTACGATGACGCTTCGCGCCACCCTTGCCGAGCCCCTTGCCGCCCTTGCCACGTCCAGACATCTCGGCTGTTGCTGCTGCTTCGAAGCGAGTCAGGAAAGCGAATGCCGCGTCCTTGCGCCGCGACTGAGCGAGGAAGCCGCGCCGAAGGGCGAGGAGGTGAAACGCGCGCCGATTGGCTCACGGGCAGCGCGGCCTCTCTTCGCGGGTGAGTCGCGGGTGGCAGCACTGAGCCCTGCTTAGGCCACGCACTGAGTTCACGACATGTGGCTGCGCAACACAATCGCGGAGTTTACTTTTTTTTTTTCTTATGTTTTTTTCTTTTTGGCATTTCTGACTGCAACGTAGGCTGATGTTCAACCCGCCTCCCTCCTTCTTTTGCTCAACTCGCCAAGAGAAAAACAAACGTGTCAACAATGTTATTGTGCTATGTTGCACGCACCCACTGCTCGTTTCGCGCCCCAGGAACAGGTTTATTGTCTTCTCATAATTATTATTACTCGTTCTATTCACCGGTAGCTCGGCTACGCTTTCAAGTGCACCCTGGTCATTGCCGCAAAGCACACCGTGCGCACAGCTTCAAACTCCGCCACGCCAACATCGTTCACTTGATCACTAGTCGCGAAACAGGGCGCGTTCATGCTCTGTTCGCCTCAGGCGTTTCAAATTTCGCACGCTGGCACCGCTGACTGGTGCCTACACGACCGTCAAATTTCGTCGCGATAGCTTACGTAGCCTCGTAGATAACGTCAGCGAAATCAGCCTAAGACGCGCGCGCGAGCCCAATTCAGCATTCTAGGGGACGGAAGAGAGCGAGGGAACTGTTTGCGCCGCTCCTCACTCCTCCCTCTCCCATCGCCCGTGCGAAGGCAGCTACGCAGGGCGCGCGCGCGGAACCGCTAGCTATGCAGTATGCGGAGAGCGCGCGCATCTCTTCTTTTCCCACTTCAAAGTCACTTACTACTGCTACATTTGTAATAACAGTGTAAAATTTCCCCTTAGGCAGTGCTGCTTCGTGAACGTGCGCACCCATTTCCGCTCGCCAGCCACCGCTACAGCAATGCGGCTCTGAATTTCAGTCCGGAGCATACGTGCGGGCGGCCGCCGAGAGGGCATTCTAGCAGACGGAGCGACCGATGGCATTAGTTCTAGCAGCCATAGAGGCACACCTCAGGGCCCGCAAAAGCGCGTCGAACGACAAGAAGAAACAAAACGGTAAAAAGAAAAAAAAAAGGAGGGATGAGGGCTGCCTGCTTTTAAAAAAGTTGCGCTACATCAGAATTAAGTAAACGTGCAGCAACGACCGCCTCATCATCCTCGGTGTGTGAAACACGCGCCGTGGTAATTAGTGCATGCAGGCCAACGTGGCCGCTCGCGCAGAGTCGCCTCACGCGCCCCATACTTGCTTAGTGTGTGTTGTTTTGCTGAGCCCCATGGCGTTCCGTGCGGTTCTGCTACAAAAGTTGTAGCACACGCGCTGTCCGACCGCGCACGCCGCGTGTTTGAAAACAAGAAGTAGTAGTAAGTGCCGTTGAGATGGTAAAAGAAGAGAAGAGTGCAGTACCGTAGCTGTCTCTCGCTTAGGGGGTCACCTCAACAGTACTACACGGGGGAGGGTAAGGAGAATAAAGGAGCCAAGAGAAACAAAGATTAAAGAGGACGAGCGGAAGGCCGTGAAGAAAAAAAAAAAGAGAGAGAAGCGTGAAACGGGGCCTATGGCAGCGTGGTAAGGTTCGACGACTCAAAGAGCTGGGAAGGCTCTTTTGAGTAAAACCGCAAAACCCCTAGGAAACGAGAAAGTCCTCAGGACGGGCTATGGGGAGTCCAAGGCGTCGATTAGGATTTCACGAGCTGAGAGATATATGCAGTGCATATATCTATAATAAAAGTGCATATATCATATAAAAGGGACTCTCACGGGCCTATCGGCCCGTGAGAGTCCCTTTTTGTGTGTGTTGTTGTGCTGCGCGCATGGCGTTGTGTGCGTGTCTGATACAAAACTTTCAGCACACGCGCTGTCGCAATGAGAATACGACAGCGCGCGCCGGGTGTGTGTAAACGAGGAAGCGTCGAACAGAGGGAACGGACGGAATTGTCGAGATTCTCACTACATCCCAATGCCAATGCAGACACTTTGGGTGGCTCTGAGAAGAGCCGTTGGGTGTTGGCTGCGCGGACGAGCGCTCGGTCGCCTACTTGGAGCTGGTGTACTTGGTGACGGCTTTGGTGCCCTCGGACACGGCGTGTTTGGCCAGCTCTCCGGGCAACAGCAGACGCACGGCAGTCTGGATCTCCCGGCTCGTGATGGTCGAGCGCTTGTTGTAGTGAGCCAGACGGGACGACTCCGCGGCGATACGCTCGAAGATGTCGTTCACGAAGCTGTTCATGATAGACATGGCCTTGCTGGAGACTCCAGTGTCCGGGTGCACCTGCTTCAGCACCTTGTAGATATAGATGGAGAAGCTCTCCTTCCTGCGGCGCTTCTTCTTCTTCTTGTCGGTGGCGCGCACGTTCTTCTGCGCCTTGCCGGCCTTCTTCACGGCCTTACCGCTGGGCTGGGGAGGCATGTCAGTAGCCGAGCAAACGAGATCGGAATACGCGCGACCGGTCGCGCGCGCCGCGTTTTTATCGCGGGAGGGTGGTGTTCACGCGACCCCGCAAAGCCGCGCTCGCCATTGGTCCGCGCGGCTTCTCTCCCTTTCCCTCGCGCTTTCCTTTGGGACCGGCGGCGGCGAGAGCGGCGAAGGCGCTACGAGCACGGCTCAAATCGCTCACAGATCGCCACTGTGCAAGTCGTTGCTTGCTACTCAGTCTACGCATCAACAGCACCAGCATGTCCGGACGCGGCAAAGGCGGCAAGGCGAAGGGCAAGAGCAAGACGCGTTCCAGCCGCGCGGGTCTCCAGTTCCCCGTGGGCCGTATCCACCGTCTCCTGCGCAAGGGAAACTACGCCGAGCGCGTCGGAGCGGGCGCTCCCGTCTACCTCGCGGCCGTCCTCGAGTACCTGGCTGCCGAAGTGCTCGAGCTCGCTGGCAACGCGGCTCGTGACAACAAGAAGACCAGGATCATCCCCCGCCACCTGCAGCTCGCCATCCGCAACGACGAGGAGCTGAACAAGCTGCTCTCCGGCGTGACGATCGCGCAGGGCGGCGTCTTGCCCAACATCCAAGCTGTGCTTCTCCCAAAGAAGACCGAGAAGAAGGCGTAAGCGAGCTCCCAGCCGCCGGACTACAGTCGCGCTCGTCGCACAACCCAACGGTCCTTGTCAGGACCACCGAAATGCGTGTGACGGCAGGGTTTTGCTTGGCAATCCCGTTCTCTGCGCCCGTTTCCCTCTGTTTGAATTAGCGCAACCGTGCCTCTTGAACTGACGCTGCTGCTAGCTAGCTGGCATTTCAGTGCACGAATGTAGATGGAAAGCGAGCTTCCGGGTGCCCGGGGGCGCACAGGGACGAGCCTCACTGCAATTAGCGTACGATTCGCGTAGTGGAATGTGATAGGCGATTGGGCCCTTAAAAACAAACAAACAAAAAATGGGCCATATCCGCAACCAGCATGCACTTATGAGCCAGGCAGGTATGCATGAGGAACGTGAACAAACGCATGCATGGCATACCAATACACAAAAGCTTGCACGCCACATCGGCCGCATTAATTTCGTTTTCGGGCGCGGCTTCTTCGCATGAATGCGCGCACCGTTTTGCAACGAACACGCATATTGTTTAATTTTTTTTTCCCCCTCTCTCTTCTTGTTCGTGCTCGAAAGCGCGCAATACTTACCATATGCATACCAAACAGGCACCACCTCGCACCGGCAGCCCACCACAGGCACACACAAAAAAAATATTAATAATAAAAAATAACAACAAAACAGACAGACCGAGAGGGTACGGTTGGAGTACGTGGTCTCGCGTGCTCCCGTGGCCGAAGCAAACATGTAGGTGGTCCTGAGAAGGACCGTTTTGTGTTGCTTGCCTGACCGAGGCTGCGGCGCAGACAGCGGCCGAACTTAGGCGCGCTCGCCACGGATGCGCCGGGCCAGCTGGATGTCCTTCGGCATGATGGTAACGCGCTTGGCGTGGATGGCGCACAGGTTGGTGTCCTCGAAGAGACCGACCAGGTATGCCTCGCTGGCCTCCTGAAGGGCCATCACAGCCGAACTCTGGAATCGGAGGTCGGTCTTGAAATCCTGAGCGATTTCCCTCACCAAGCGCTGGAACGGCAGCTTGCGGATGAGAAGTTCGGTCGACTTCTGGTAGCGGCGAATTTCACGAAGGGCCACGGTTCCAGGCCTGTACCGATGCGGTTTCTTAACCCCACCTGTGGCAGGTGCACTCTTGCGAGCAGCCTTGGTAGCAAGCTGCTTACGCGGAGCCTTCCCACCGGTGCTCTTACGGGCGGTTTGCTTGGTCCTGGCCATGGCGAACGGAGCGAGCGTCCGAACTCGTCGACTGCCGGAGTGAAAATGACCCCTGCGCCGCGCGCGTCGTGCTTCGCCGCACTACTCTTCTCCTCTCTAACTCACCCGCCGATTGGCCAGCGCCCGCACAGCCGTCTCGGGCGGTGCGCGCGCCGCCGCCGTTCGCCAGGATGCTGGAGGAGGCACGTTTTCGCGCGGGCGCCTTGTTCGCGGCTAAGGAAAGCACATTCGCAGGCGGTTTAATTGAGTTTAAACACGACAGCATGCCGCGCTGTTCTCTTTCGTTTCAGCCAACACCACAATCTCGTTTATACCGCCGCGCGTCGCCAATTGCCAGTGCCGAGTGTGAGACCACACCACTAATCTCGACAGTGGTTAGCGCTCCACGCCCAACGCCATCGGAGCTGTTATCGCGATCTCCGCGCGACGGAGATGGCTGGCATGTTTAGGCTACATTATTGCTTGTCCACTGCCTTGCTTTGATCATGCTGATGCTCGTTTCACGAACTATAAGTGCGCGCCACGGTGCCTTCTCGAGGGGCAACTGCATCGTGTTTTGGCCGCACTCGGCAGCAAACCGTCTCGCATGTGCACACATGCCAGTACCGCACTTTCCCGTCCACGCATAGAAGAACGCGAGGCCCGCATGCGCCTCGCAAAGATTAACGACAAACTGACTAGCAGCACCACTTCAGAGTTACAGAGAAAACGATGCACTTCCGCTCTAAGAGCGAATATGGAATACAATATTGACAGGTGTTGAACGCGCGTTAGGAGACCTGGACAACTAATTGGGGCTTCAAAACTGTGGATAGGCAAGCGGTACTTCCATATGTATGAAGGGTCCTTAAACAATATGTCAAGGTAGCATCAACCAATGCTTCGCAGGCGCGATCCCAAGCGCGGCTTCCCCGTGCCACGTATTCGGTGCGCAGTTTTCGCGCTTGCAAGGGACACCATGTTTTGACAAACAATCATCAAACGCAACACTTTGCTCCATACAGTGCGTACATTTCGTCAGCTAGCTTTTTCGATTGCATTCCCGCACGCAACTTCGCCACAGGATCGACGGCATCGATGTCATGTCATAGCGAAGCTCCAGCTCGGCAGCCGCCGGGAGAAATCTATTTCCTCGCCAACTAATGCACCGAATTTGGTGCGCCTAATTGCGTGTAAAAGAAAATGTTCAAATGCCGCGCCTGCAACAGCGCGATCTTCAACTGATGCCGAGCGCTGCCTCTTTTTTCTTTACTATTTTTTTTCTCAGTGATTGTGGAAAACTGTGAAATGGAAGAGAGAAAAAACAGTTCGACTGTGCGCTTTAAAGCTCCGTCACACAGCAATGGAACCGGATTTGGAAATTCTGTTAATTGCACAAGGCGATATGTATAAAGGGAACACAATTTATACGCCTCGATAAGATATACCAGTCATGTGTGAGTATGACTTTTACAATACCTTCACAGACATCACAGGCGTTTTCGATGGGATAAAATTTTTTAGACAGAACTTCCGTGAGTAGTTGCGTGCAATTCACACGATCGCGGTACCGCTTTGTACTGTTGAGATATGAAACTTTGTACTTCTTAACCTGCCAGTACTCGTGCATTATGGAAGGGGAAAAAAAAAGAGAGAGAGAGACGTCACCGCACCACCACACATTTTTCTCAGATGGAACAAGCAGCTTGTTTACATGGCTGCAGTAGTTCTCTCGTGACAACCCGTTGTTTTCTCTTGGGTGTGTTCCGATGCCTTACTTAGAGTTTACCTCCGAGCTACACGCACGACCGGTATGACCTCATTGCGCACTGTGTACGCCTTGCTTCGTCCTCGTCTATTCCCTTTGCGCGCGCATGCCAGTGACTTCGCAGCAGTAATCATTACATAGACAAGACAAAAAGAAATAACCAAAAGTGCCGCGTTTCTTCAAAGCAAGAGGCCCGTACATTTTCTCTGACTGTTCCTTCCCCATTTGTTTACCTGTTTAGCCATCACCTCACTTTGCTATATACATCAAGGCCATAGGCGCAGTTCCCGGTGGCTTCGTGGGACGAATGTAAAATAATAGGCGCGAGCTTGGCTTTCATTAAACGCAACACGAATGCGAAATCCGTGCAATGACGACGGCCGGCGTGTCTCAGCTTCCCTTACCTTGGCGTGCCAATGTATGTGCCATGAGTGAGGGAGCCGGTTCGAATTCGGAATTTTTCTCTACAGCAGCTTGCACATTCGCGATATTCCAGGGATGCAGCGGCAGGAGGTAGTCTTGTGCACTTTGGCGCGTCCATGCCATGGCATTACGCAACCGCCTCACAGCGCGTAATACGCGGGACATGAGCTGCCACAAGGAGAAATGTTCGCATGTAGGACAGGTGGCTCCCTCTGGCGGCGAAGAGTTCGACAAATACGTGATGCACCGCTCCCCCATCGGGCGGCCGCTCGTCCCTCTCTCTCTTTTTGCCCCGTTCTCGCGGCGTGTGGCATGCACAAATACGTTGCTCGAAAAAGTTTGTTTTCTTTAAATACAGCGCATGTCCAGCGCCCGCTTCCTTACCGATCTAAGTATATGGCGCGAACAAGGGTCGCCCAGCATCGCCTACACGCACGCATGACGAAAGGGCCAGTCGTACAGAAATAACGAGAGAAAGTGAGCCTGCACTGTGCAAGCATATTTCTGTCTCAGTAAGCACACTTCACCGCTCTGCTCCTTTATTTTATTTTCCTCTTGTTTTGGGCAACTCAGCAGTGCATTGTCTTGCAAGAAGAGCCACGTTGGCCTCGAACCAACTGCTTATCACCCTACAGCGCGCTGACAAGAAATGCCACTGTGACCCTGTACACAAGTATGAAAACAGCACGCGCCTCGCTGTCTACCGCGCGCACCCTCGCCCATTTGAATACAACGCAGTGAGCCCGGTTCTAGCGACAGCTACCTAGCTAATCTCACCTTTGCATTCATTTGCATCGCTCAAAAGAGTTACACAATTGTGAATCGCACGGTGGTAGTTTACGGCCGCCCAGCTCGTAGGGCAAGAGGGCTGGCTCGTTATTGTTTCTCCGACGCACGCAAACCAACGAAGCCATGCGAATGCCGCTCAGGCACAGCGTCGCGCGTAGGCTCAATCATTTAAGAGGAAGCTTTATAGCTCGGGCCCAACTCCGACGCGGCCTATTCAAATACATGTAAAACGCAAAAACGTTTTTCTGAGATAACCCCTGGACCGATTTTGATGAAATTTGTCGCATTTGAAAGAGAAAGTTAAATTCTAGTGACTGTTGGAAGCGGGATTTCGATTTAGGGCTTGAATTTTCTTAAAACGATTTTCAAATATTTGACCGTTTGAAAAAAAACAGAAGCACGAAGTTTATAAATTCACAGCTCTGCATCAAGAACCGATATCGCGGTTCTGTAAACGGCATCCATTAGACCATTCAAAGCGGACAAATTCAATATGTCATTTTACATCTTACGTGAATTTGTTACGTTGGTTACAACGGTTTTGCAAAAGTTGTATTTCTCTATTATTAAATTTTTTTATATTCATGTGTAACATATCAATTTTGTCCGCTTTAGATGTACTATTAGATGCAATTCACAGAATTGTATTATCATTTTTAGTGGTTAAGTTACAGAGTTGTAAACTTGATAGTTTCCGTTTTTTGAAAATTTTCGATTTTTGCCAATTTTTAATAAAAAATTGACAATCTAACTCAAAAATTCGAAACCAACAGTCACTAGATTTTAAGATTGTCTTTTAAATGCAACAAACCTCGTCAAATTTGGTGCAGTGGTTGCCGAGAAAAACGAATTCTCCTTTTCCATGTATTTAGATAGGAGCACTTGAGCTGAAGCTTCCTCTTAACGCTTGCACTGGAAAGAACAAATAACCGCCGTCTGTAGAAAACTCACTTTCAGCTGTTACACACTGGCCCGTGCCCGGCAATATTTTCCTCGCGCTTTGCTTCGCTGCGTACCCACATCAGCTATTGTTGTGAAATATGGGGCTTAACATATCAAACTTACTTAACTTAAATGCGCCCGCTGACCGTCACGCTCGGCGTATGTATGTAACCGAGTGCTACTGCCCGGCTCATACTCTTCTCTAAGGGAGTAGAAGAAGCGAGCCACTTCAAAGCGACAAAAATGCGCATCGACGAGCTTACGATTACCTCTTTCTTTTAATCATCAGTCCACTCTGGTTGCCTCAATCAGGGTCCAACCAAAGGCGACAACTGAGCTGCACGAACGACCGCCACGTCGCAACTCGGACAGACTGAGGGCGGGTGAAATGGGAGCAACACAACACACAGTGGCGAGCGCAAATGCAATCGAGCAAAGCTCGCCTTGCGAGGGCGAAAAAACAATGCTACCACGCCTTATGAATACATGCGTTTGCGCTCGCTCACCTGACCAAAGTTTACCGCGCGTGTCTCGTACGGCCGAACGCGAGATAATGGCATCATGCAAAAGAGGGTCAACGGAGCAGGAGATCGCAAATCCTGCGCATCACTGCCGAAGCACCAAGTGGGTAGCCCTGAAGAGGGCTGTTGGGTTCTTCAGAGGAGCTGATGCGCTGCTTGCAGACGACGCCGCGCACGCGTGCTGCTTAGCCTCCGAAACCGTAGAGGGTGCGGCCCTGACGCTTGAGGGCATACACCACGTCCATGGCTGTCACGGTCTTGCGCTTGGCGTGCTCAGTGTAGGTGACGGCGTCCCGGATCACGTTCTCGAGGAACACCTTGAGCACACCGCGTGTCTCCTCGTAGATCAGGCCAGAGATACGCTTGACACCACCACGGCGAGCGAGGCGACGGATGGCTGGCTTGGTGATGCCTTGGATGTTGTCACGCAACACCTTACGATGACGCTTCGCGCCACCCTTGCCGAGCCCCTTGCCGCCCTTGCCACGTCCAGACATCTCGGCTGTTGCTGCTGCTTCGAAGCGAGTCAGGAAAGCGAATGCCGCGTCCTTGCGCCGCGACTGAGCGAGGAAGCCGCGCCGAAGTGCGAGGAGGTGAAACGCGCGCCGATTGGCTCACGGGCAGCGCGGCCTCTCTTCGCGGGTGAGTCGCGGGTGGCAGCACTGAGCCCTGCTTAGGCCACGCACTGAGTTCACGACATGTGGCTGCGCAACACAATCGCGGAGTTTACTTTTTTTTTTTTTCTTATGTTTTTTTCTTTTTGGCATTTCTGACTGCAACGTAGGCTGATGTTCAACCCGCCTCCCTCCTTCTTTTGCTCAACTCGCCAAGAGAAAAACAAACGTGTCAACAATGTTATTGTGCTATGTTGCACGCACCCACTGCTCGTTTCGCGCCCCAGGAACAGGTTTATTGTCTTCTCATAATTATTATTACTCGTTCTATTCACCGGTAGCTCGGCTACGCTTTCAAGTGCACCCTGGTCATTGCCGCAAAGCACACCGTGCGCACAGCTTCAAACTCCGCCACGCCAACATCGTTCACTTGATCACTAGTCGCGAAACAGGGCGCGTTCATGCTCTGTTCGCCTCAGGCGTTTCAAATTTCGCACGCCGGCACCGCTGACTGGTGCCTACACGACCGTCAAATTTCGTCGCGATAGCTTACGTAGCCTCGTAGATAACGTCAGCGAAATCAGCCTAAGACGCGCGCGCGAGCCCAATTCAGCATTCTAGGGGACGGAAGAGAGCGAGGGAACTGTTTGCGCCGCTCCTCACTCCTCCCTCTCCCATCGCCCGTGCGAAGGCAGCTACGCAGGGCGCGCGCGCGGAACCGCTAGCTATGCAGTATGCGGAGAGCGCGCGCATCTCTTCTTTTCCCACTTCAAAGTCACTTACTACTGCTACATTTGTAATAACAGTGTAAAATTTCCCCTTAGGCAGTGCTGCTTCGTGAACGTGCGCACCCATTTCCGCTCGCCAGCCACCGCTACAGCAATGCGGCTCTGAATTTCAGTCCGGAGCATACGTGCGGGCGGCCGCCGAGAGGGCGTTCTAGCAGACGGAGCGACCGATGGCATTAGTTCTAGCAGCCATAGAGGCACACCTCAGGGCCCGCAAAAGCGCGTCGAACGACAAGAAGAAACAAAACGGTAAAAAGAAAAAAAAAAGGAGGGATGAGGGCTGCCTGCTTTTAAAAAAGTTGCGCTACATCAGAATTAAGTAAACGTGCAGCAACGACCGCCTCATCATCCTCGGTGTGTGAAACACGCGCCGTGGTAATTAGTGCATGCAGGCCAACGTGGCCGCTCGCGCAGAGTCGCCTCACGCGCCCCATACTTGCTTAGTGTGTGTTGTTTTGCTGAGCCCCATGGCGTTCCGTGCGGTTCTGCTACAAAAGTTGTAGCACACGCGCTGTCCGACCGCGCACGCCGCGTGTTTGAAAACAAGAAGTAGTAGTAAGTGCCGTTGAGATGGTAAAAGAAGAGAAGAGTGCAGTACCGTAGCTGTCTCTCGCTTAGGGGGTCACCTCAACAGTACTACACGGGGGAGGGTAAGGAGAATAAAGGAGCCAAGAGAAACAAAGATTAAAGAGGACGAGCGGAAGGCCGTGAAGAAAAAAAAAAAGAGAGAGAAGCGTGAAACGGGGCCTATGGCAGCGTGGTAAGGTTCGACGACTCAAAGAGCTGGGAAGGCTCTTTTGAGTAAAACCGCAAAACCCCTAGGAAACGAGAAAGTCCTCAGGACGGGCTATGGGGAGTCCAAGGCGTCGATTAGGATTTCACGAGCTGAGAGATATATGCAGTGCATATATCTATAATAAAAGTGCATATATCATATAAAAGGGACTCTCACGGGCCTATCGGCCCGTGAGAGTCCCTTTTTGTGTGTGTTGTTGTGCTGCGCGCATGGCGTTGTGTGCGTGTCTGATACAAAACTTTCAGCACACGCGCTGTCGCAATGAGAATACGACAGCGCGCGCCGGGTGTGTGTAAACGAGGAAGCGTCGAACAGAGGGAACGGACGGAATTGTCGAGATTCTCACTACATCCCAATGCCAATGCAGACACTTTGGGTGGCTCTGAGAAGAGCCGTTGGGTGTTGGCTGCGCGGACGAGCGCTCGGTCGCCTACTTGGAGCTGGTGTACTTGGTGACGGCTTTGGTGCCCTCGGACACGGCGTGTTTGGCCAGCTCTCCGGGCAACAGCAGACGCACGGCAGTCTGGATCTCCCGGCTCGTGATGGTCGAGCGCTTGTTGTAGTGAGCCAGACGGGACGACTCCGCGGCGATACGCTCGAAGATGTCGTTCACGAAGCTGTTCATGATAGACATGGCCTTGCTGGAGACTCCAGTGTCCGGGTGCACCTGCTTCAGCACCTTGTAGATATAGATGGAGAAGCTCTCCTTCCTGCGGCGCTTCTTCTTCTTCTTGTCGGTGGCGCGCACGTTCTTCTGCGCCTTGCCGGCCTTCTTCACGGCCTTACCGCTGGGCTGGGGAGGCATGTCAGTAGCCGAGCAAACGAGATCGGAATACGCGCGACCGGTCGCGCGCGCCGCGTTTTTATCGCGGGAGGGTGGTGTTCACGCGACCCCGCAAAGCCGCGCTCGCCATTGGTCCGCGCGGCTTCTCTCCCTTTCCCTCGCGCTTTCCTTTGGGACCGGCGGCGGCGAGAGCGGCGAAGGCGCTACGAGCACGGCTCAAATCGCTCACAGATCGCCACTGTGCAAGTCGTTGCTTGCTACTCAGTCTACGCATCAACAGCACCAGCATGTCCGGACGCGGCAAAGGCGGCAAGGCGAAGGGCAAGAGCAAGACGCGTTCCAGCCGCGCGGGTCTCCAGTTCCCCGTGGGCCGTATCCACCGTCTCCTGCGCAAGGGAAACTACGCCGAGCGCGTCGGAGCGGGCGCTCCCGTCTACCTCGCGGCCGTCCTCGAGTACCTGGCTGCCGAAGTGCTCGAGCTCGCTGGCAACGCGGCTCGTGACAACAAGAAGACCAGGATCATCCCCCGCCACCTGCAGCTCGCCATCCGCAACGACGAGGAGCTGAACAAGCTGCTCTCCGGCGTGACGATCGCGCAGGGCGGCGTCTTGCCCAACATCCAAGCTGTGCTTCTCCCAAAGAAGACCGAGAAGAAGGCGTAAGCGAGCTCCCAGCCGCCGGACTACAGTCGCGCTCGTCGCACAACCCAACGGTCCTTGTCAGGACCACCGAAATGCGTGTGACGGCAGGGTTTTGCTTGGCAATCCCGTTCTCTGCGCCCGTTTCCCTCTGTTTGAATTAGCGCAACCGTGCCTCTTGAACTGACGCTGCTGCTAGCTAGCTGGCATTTCAGTGCACGAATGTAGATGGAAAGCGAGCTTCCGGGTGCCCGGGGGCGCACAGGGACGAGCCTCACTGCAATTAGCGTACGATTCGCGTAGTGGAATGTGATAGGCGATTGGGCCCTTAAAAACAAACAAACAAAAAATGGGCCATATCCGCAACCAGCATGCACTTATGAGCCAGGCAGGTATGCATGAGGAACGTGAACAAACGCATGCATGGCATACCAATACACAAAAGCTTGCACGCCACATCGGCCGCATTAATTTCGTTTTCGGGCGCGGCTTCTTCGCATGAATGCGCGCACCGTTTTGCAACGAACACGCATATTGTTTAATTTTTTTTTCCCCCTCTCTCTTCTTGTTCGTGCTCGAAAGCGCGCAATACTTACCATATGCATACCAAACAGGCACCACCTCGCACCGGCAGCCCACCACAGGCACACACAAAAAAAAATATTAATAATAAAAAATAACAACAAAACAGACAGACCGAGAGGGTACGGTTGGAGTACGTGGTCTCGCGTGCTCCCGTGGCCGAAGCAAACATGTAGGTGGTCCTGAGAAGGACCGTTTTGTGTTGCTTGCCTGACCGAGGCTGCGGCGCAGACAGCGGCCGAACTTAGGCGCGCTCGCCACGGATGCGCCGGGCCAGCTGGATGTCCTTCGGCATGATGGTAACGCGCTTGGCGTGGATGGCGCACAGGTTGGTGTCCTCGAAGAGACCGACCAGGTATGCCTCGCTGGCCTCCTGAAGGGCCATCACAGCCGAACTCTGGAATCGGAGGTCGGTCTTGAAATCCTGAGCGATTTCCCTCACCAAGCGCTGGAACGGCAGCTTGCGGATGAGAAGTTCGGTCGACTTCTGGTAGCGGCGAATTTCACGAAGGGCCACGGTTCCAGGCCTGTACCGATGCGGTTTCTTAACCCCACCTGTGGCAGGTGCACTCTTGCGAGCAGCCTTGGTAGCAAGCTGCTTACGCGGAGCCTTCCCACCGGTGCTCTTACGGGCGGTTTGCTTGGTCCTGGCCATGGCGAACGGAGCGAGCGTCCGAACTCGTCGACTGCCGGAGTGAAAATGACCCCTGCGCCGCGCGCGTCGTGCTTCGCCGCACTACTCTTCTCCTCTCCAACTCACCCGCCGATTGGCCAGCGCCCGCACAGCCGTCTCGGGCGGTGCGCGCGCCGCCGCCGTTCGCCAGGATGCTGGAGGAGGCACGTTTTCGCGCGGGCGCCTTGTTCGCGGCTAAGGAAAGCACATTCGCAGGCGGTTTAATTGAGTTTAAACACGACAGCATGCCGCGCTGTTCTCTTTCGTTTCAGCCAACACCACAATCTCGTTTATACCGCCGCGCGTCGCCAATTGCCAGTGCCGAGTGTGAGACCACACCACTAATCTCGACAGTGGTTAGCGCTCCACGCCCAACGCCATCGGAGCTGTTATCGCGATCTCCGCGCGACGGAGATGGCTGGCATGTTTAGGCTACATTATTGCTTGTCCACTGCCTTGCTTTGATCATGCTGATGCTCGTTTCACGAACTATAAGTGCGCGCCACGGTGCCTTCTCGAGGGGCAACTGCATCGTGTTTTGGCCGCACTCGGCAGCAAACCGTCTCGCATGTGCACACATGCCAGTACCGCACTTTCCCGTCCACGCATAGAAGAACGCGAGGCCCGCATGCGCCTCGCAAAGATTAACGACAAACTGACTAGCAGCACCACTTCAGAGTTACAGAGAAAACGATGCACTTCCGCTCTAAGAGCGAATATGGAATACAATATTGACAGGTGTTGAACGCGCGTTAGGAGACCTGGACAACTAATTGGGGCTTCAAAACTGTGGATAGGCAAGCGGTACTTCCATATGTATGAAGGGTCCTTAAACAATATGTCAAGGTAGCATCAACCAATGCTTCGCAGGCGCGATCCCAAGCGCGGCTTCCCCGTGCCACGTATTCGGTGCGCAGTTTTCGCGCTTGCAAGGGACACCATGTTTTGACAAACAATCATCAAACGCAACACTTTGCTCCATACAGTGCGTACATTTCGTCAGCTAGCTTTTTCGATTGCATTCCCGCACGCAACTTCGCCACAGGATCGACGGCATCGATGTCATGTCATAGCGAAGCTCCAGCTCGGCAGCCGCCGGGAGAAATCTATTTCCTCGCCAACTAATGCACCGAATTTGGTGCGCCTAATTGCGTGTAAAAGAAAATGTTCAAATGCCGCGCCTGCAACAGCGCGATCTTCAACTGATGCCGAGCGCTGCCTCTTTTTTCTTTACTATTTTTTTTCTCAGTGATTGTGGAAAACTGTGAAATGGAAGAGAGAAAAAACAGTTCGACTGTGCGCTTTAAAGCTCCGTCACACAGCAATGGAACCGGATTTGGAAATTCTGTTAATTGCACAAGGCGATATGTATAAAGGGAACACAATTTATACGCCTCGATAAGATATACCAGTCATGTGTGAGTATGACTTTTACAATACCTTCACAGACATCACAGGCGTTTTCGATGGGATAAAATTTTTTAGACAGAACTTCCGTGAGTAGTTGCGTGCAATTCACACGATCGCGGTACCGCTTTGTACTGTTGAGATATGAAACTTTGTACTTCTTAACCTGCCAGTACTCGTGCATTATGGAAGGGGAAAAAAAAAGAGAGAGAGAGACGTCACCGCACCACCACACATTTTTCTCAGATGGAACAAGCAGCTTGTTTACATGGCTGCAGTAGTTCTCTCGTGACAACCCGTTGTTTTCTCTTGGGTGTGTTCCGATGCCTTACTTAGAGTTTACCTCCGAGCTACACGCACGACCGGTATGACCTCATTGCGCACTGTGTACGCCTTGCTTCGTCCTCGTCTATTCCCTTTGCGCGCGCATGCCAGTGACTTCGCAGCAGTAATCATTACATAGACAAGACAAAAAGAAATAACCAAAAGTGCCGCGTTTCTTCAAAGCAAGAGGCCCGTACATTTTCTCTGACTGTTCCTTCCCCATTTGTTTACCTGTTTAGCCATCACCTCACTTTGCTATATACATCAAGGCCATAGGCGCAGTTCCCGGTGGCTTCGTGGGACGAATGTAAAATAATAGGCGCGAGCTTGGCTTTCATTAAACGCAACACGAATGCGAAATCCGTGCAATGACGACGGCCGGCGTGTCTCAGCTTCCCTTACCTTGGCGTGCCAATGTATGTGCCATGAGTGAGGGAGCCGGTTCGAATTCGGAATTTTTCTCTACAGCAGCTTGCACATTCGCGATATTCCAGGGATGCAGCGGCAGGAGGTAGTCTTGTGCACTTTGGCGCGTCCATGCCATGGCATTACGCAACCGCCTCACAGCGCGTAATACGCGGGACATGAGCTGCCACAAGGAGAAATGTTCGCATGTAGGACAGGTGGCTCCCTCTGGCGGCGAAGAGTTCGACAAATACGTGATGCACCGCTCCCCCATCGGGCGGCCGCTCGTCCCTCTCTCTCTTTTTGCCCCGTTCTCGCGGCGTGTGGCATGCACAAATACGTTGCTCGAAAAAGTTTGTTTTCTTTAAATACAGCGCATGTCCAGCGCCCGCTTCCTTACCGATCTAAGTATATGGCGCGAACAAGGGTCGCCCAGCATCGCCTACACGCACGCATGACGAAAGGGCCAGTCGTACAGAAATAACGAGAGAAAGTGAGCCTGCACTGTGCAAGCATATTTCTGTCTCAGTAAGCACACTTCACCGCTCTGCCCCTTTATTTTATTTTCCTCTTGTTTTGGGCAACTCAGCAGTGCATTGTCTTGCAAGAAGAGCCACGTTGGCCTCGAACCAACTGCTTATCACCCTACAGCGCGCTGACAAGAAATGCCACTGTGACCCTGTACACAAGTATGAAAACAGCACGCGCCTCGCTGTCTACCGCGCGCACCCTCGCCCATTTGAATACAACGCAGTGAGCCCGGTTCTAGCGACAGCTACCTAGCTAATCTCACCTTTGCATTCATTTGCGTCGCTCAAAAGAGTTACACAATTGTGAATCGCACGGTGGTAGTTTACGGCCGCCCAGCTCGTAGGGCAAGAGGGCTGGCTCGTTATTGTTTCTCCGACGCACGCAAACCAACGAAGCCATGCGAATGCCGCTCAGGCACAGCGTCGCGCGTAGGCTCAATCATTTAAGAGGAAGCTTTATAGCTCGGGCCCAACTCCGACGCGGCCTATTCAAATACATGTAAAACGCAAAAACGTTTTTCTGAGATAACCCCTGGACCGATTTTGATGAAATTTGTCGCATTTGAAAGAGAAAGTTAAATTCTAGTGACTGTTGGAAGCGGGATTTCGATTTAGGGCTTGAATTTTCTTAAAACGATTTTCAAATATTTGACCGTTTGAAAAAAAACAGAAGCACGAAGTTTATAAATTCACAGCTCTGCATCAAGAACCGATATCGCGGTTCTGTAAACGGCATCCATTAGACCATTCAAAGCGGACAAATTCAATATGTCATTTTACATCTTACGTGAATTTGTTACGTTGGTTACAACGGTTTTGCAAAAGTTGTATTTCTCTATTATTAAATTTTTTTATATTCATGTGTAACATATCAATTTTGTCCGCTTTAGATGTACTATTAGATGCAATTCACAGAATTGTATTATCGTTTTTAGTGGTTAAGTTACAGAGTTGTAAACTTGATAGTTTCCGTTTTTTGAAAATTTTCGATTTTTGCCAATTTTTAATAAAAAATTGACAATCTAACTCAAAAATTCGAAACCAACAGTCACTAGATTTTAAGTTTGTCTTTTAAATGCAACAAACCTCGTCAAATTTGGTGCAGTGGTTGCCGAGAAAAACGAATTCTCCTTTTCCATGTATTTAGATAGGAGCACTTGAGCTGAAGCTTCCTCTTAACGCTTGCACTGGAAAGAACAAATAACCGCCGTCTGTAGAAAACTCACTTTCAGCTGTTACACACTGGCCCGTGCCCGGCAATATTTTCCTCGCGCTTTGCTTCGCTGCGTACCCACATCAGCTATTGTTGTGAAATATGGGGCTTAACATATCAAACTTACTTAACTTAAATGCGCCCGCTGACCGTCACGCTCGGCGTATGTATGTAACCGAGTGCTACTGCCCGGCTCATACTCTTCTCTAAGGGAGTAGAAGAAGCGAGCCACTTCAAAGCGACAAAAATGCGCATCGACGAGCTTACGATTACCTCTTTCTTTTAATCATCAGTCCACTCTGGTTGCCTCAATCAGGGTCCAACCAAAGGCGACAACTGAGCTGCACGAACGACCGCCACGTCGCAACTCGGACAGACTGAGGGCGGGTGAAATGGGAGCAACACAACACACAGTGGCGAGCGCAAATGCAATCGAGCAAAGCTCGCCTTGCGAGGGCGAAAAAACAATGCTACCACGCCTTATGAATACATGCGTTTGCGCTCGCTCACCTGACCAAAGTTTACCGCGCGTGTCTCGTACGGCCGAACGCGAGATAATGGCATCATGCAAAAGAGGGTCAACGGAGCAGGAGATCGCAAATCCTGCGCATCACTGCCGAAGCACCAAGTGGGTAGCCCTGAAGAGGGCTGTTGGGTTCTTCAGAGGAGCTGATGCGCTGCTTGCAGACGACGCCGCGCACGCGTGCTGCTTAGCCTCCGAAACCGTAGAGGGTGCGGCCCTGACGCTTGAGGGCATACACCACGTCCATGGCTGTCACGGTCTTGCGCTTGGCGTGCTCAGTGTAGGTGACGGCGTCCCGGATCACGTTCTCGAGGAACACCTTGAGCACACCGCGTGTCTCCTCGTAGATCAGGCCAGAGATACGCTTGACACCACCACGGCGAGCGAGGCGACGGATGGCTGGCTTGGTGATGCCTTGGATGTTGTCACGCAACACCTTACGATGACGCTTCGCGCCACCCTTGCCGAGCCCCTTGCCGCCCTTGCCACGTCCAGACATCTCGGCTGTTGCTGCTGCTTCGAAGCGAGTCAGGAAAGCGAATGCCGCGTCCTTGCGCCGCGACTGAGCGAGGAAGCCGCGCCGAAGGGCGAGGAGGTGAAACGCGCGCCGATTGGCTCACGGGCAGCGCGGCCTCTCTTCGCGGGTGAGTCGCGGGTGGCAGCACTGAGCCCTGCTTAGGCCACGCACTGAGTTCACGACATGTGGCTGCGCAACACAATCGCGGAGTTTACTTTTTTTTTTTTTCTTATGTTTTTTTCTTTTTGGCATTTCTGACTGCAACGTAGGCTGATGTTCAACCCGCCTCCCTCCTTCTTTTGCTCAACTCGCCAAGAGAAAAACAAACGTGTCAACAATGTTATTGTGCTATGTTGCACGCACCCACTGCTCGTTTCGCGCCCCAGGAACAGGTTTATTGTCTTCTCATAATTATTATTACTCGTTCTATTCACCGGTAGCTCGGCTACGCTTTCAAGTGCACCCTGGTCATTGCCGCAAAGCACACCGTGCGCACAGCTTCAAACTCCGCCACGCCAACATCGTTCACTTGATCACTAGTCGCGAAACAGGGCGCGTTCATGCTCTGTTCGCCTCAGGCGTTTCAAATTTCGCACGCCGGCACCGCTGACTGGTGCCTACACGACCGTCAAATTTCGTCGCGATAGCTTACGTAGCCTCGTAGATAACGTCAGCGAAATCAGCCTAAGACGCGCGCGCGAGCCCAATTCAGCATTCTAGGGGACGGAAGAGAGCGAGGGAACTGTTTGCGCCGCTCCTCACTCCTCCCTCTCCCATCGCCCGTGCGAAGGCAGCTACGCAGGGCGCGCGCGCGGAACCGCTAGCTATGCAGTATGCGGAGAGCGCGCGCATCTCTTCTTTTCCCACTTCAAAGTCACTTACTACTGCTACATTTGTAATAACAGTGTAAAATTTCCCCTTAGGCAGTGCTGCTTCGTGAACGTGCGCACCCATTTCCGCTCGCCAGCCACCGCTACAGCAATGCGGCTCTGAATTTCAGTCCGGAGCATACGTGCGGGCGGCCGCCGAGAGGGCATTCTAGCAGACGGAGCGACCGATGGCATTAGTTCTAGCAGCCATAGAGGCACACCTCAGGGCCCGCAAAAGCGCGTCGAACGACAAGAAGAAACAAAACGGTAAAAAGAAAAAAAAAAAGGAGGGATGAGGGCTGCCTGCTTTTAAAAAAGTTGCGCTACATCAGAATTAAGTAAACGTGCAGCAACGACCGCCTCATCATCCTCGGTGTGTGAAACACGCGCCGTGGTAATTAGTGCATGCAGGCCAACGTGGCCGCTCGCGCAGAGTCGCCTCACGCGCCCCATACTTGCTTAGTGTGTGTTGTTTTGCTGAGCCCCATGGCGTTCCGTGCGGTTCTGCTACAAAAGTTGTAGCACACGCGCTGTCCGACCGCGCACGCCGCGTGTTTGAAAACAAGAAGTAGTAGTAAGTGCCGTTGAGATGGTAAAAGAAGAGAAGAGTGCAGTACCGTAGCTGTCTCTCGCTTAGGGGGTCACCTCAACAGTACTACACGGGGGAGGGTAAGGAGAATAAAGGAGCCAAGAGAAACAAAGATTAAAGAGGACGAGCGGAAGGCCGTGAAGAAAAAAAAAAAGAGAGAGAAGCGTGAAACGGGGCCTATGGCAGCGTGGTAAGGTTCGACGACTCAAAGAGCTGGGAAGGCTCTTTTGAGTAAAACCGCAAAACCCCTAGGAAACGAGAAAGTCCTCAGGACGGGCTATGGGGAGTCCAAGGCGTCGATTAGGATTTCACGAGCTGAGAGATATATGCAGTGCATATATCTATAATAAAAGTGCATATATCATATAAAAGGGACTCTCACGGGCCTATCGGCCCGTGAGAGTCCCTTTTTGTGTGTGTTGTTGTGCTGCGCGCATGGCGTTGTGTGCGTGTCTGATACAAAACTTTCAGCACACGCGCTGTCGCAATGAGAATACGACAGCGCGCGCCGGGTGTGTGTAAACGAGGAAGCGTCGAACAGAGGGAACGGACGGAATTGTCGAGATTCTCACTACATCCCAATGCCAATGCAGACACTTTGGGTGGCTCTGAGAAGAGCCGTTGGGTGTTGGCTGCGCGGACGAGCGCTCGGTCGCCTACTTGGAGCTGGTGTACTTGGTGACGGCTTTGGTGCCCTCGGACACGGCGTGTTTGGCCAGCTCTCCGGGCAACAGCAGACGCACGGCAGTCTGGATCTCCCGGCTCGTGATGGTCGAGCGCTTGTTGTAGTGAGCCAGACGGGACGACTCCGCGGCGATACGCTCGAAGATGTCGTTCACGAAGCTGTTCATGATAGACATGGCCTTGCTGGAGACTCCAGTGTCCGGGTGCACCTGCTTCAGCACCTTGTAGATATAGATGGAGAAGCTCTCCTTCCTGCGGCGCTTCTTCTTCTTCTTGTCGGTGGCGCGCACGTTCTTCTGCGCCTTGCCGGCCTTCTTCACGGCCTTACCGCTGGGCTGGGGAGGCATGTCAGTAGCCGAGCAAACGAGATCGGAATACGCGCGACCGGTCGCGCGCGCCGCGTTTTTATCGCGGGAGGGTGGTGTTCA